>NW_026781307.1:1113288-1229553 GCF_030144855.1 Hypanus sabinus
GAATGACATCAGCAAGGTCGAAAGAGTGCGGAGACACTGCCGGGTCTGGAACACCCGCGCTGGGAGGAAGAATCAAGCCAGTTAGGACTCCATTCTTTGGAAGATTCAGAAGAGATTTGACAGGGGAGTACAAAATTATGAAGAGTCTGTATAGATTCAGTGCAAGGGGTACATGCGAGTTCGATTTCAATGTTGAAGGGAATTTCGGATGGGAACATGAATCGTCGGTGTATGAAGGCTTAGGGTCTCGCTGAACGTCGATGCTAGTAGACAGGTTAAATGGTCCAGCACGGATGAGGTGGGCCGCAGGTTGTGTTTCTGTGCTGTACTTTTGTATGGCTCTGTAAATAATGTCACACAGAGCATGAGACAACGGGGCAGGATTCGGCCTTTCTTCCATCGAGGCTGTTCGGTCATTCCAACATGCCTGATCTTTGCCCTTCTCCTGCATTCCCCCGGTAACACCTGACGCCCAGACAACTCAGGAACCTATCAAACTCCGCTTTGAATATATCTCACGACTTGCCTCCACAACCAACACTGGCTATAAATACTACAGATTCAACCCATTCTAAGGCACGTCCTTCCATTGCGAGCGACCCGTGTCCTAGACTCCCTGAATATGTAAAGTTGGCATGCACACATATTCTTTCGTGCTCTCTCTCTCTCCTCCCTCTCTATCTCTCTCCTCCCCCCCCTCTCTCTCTCTCTCTCTCTCTCTCTCTCTCTCTCTCTCTCTCTCTCTCTCTCTCTCTCTCTCTCTCTCTCTCTCCCCCCTTCTGTCCTCTCTCTTTTTCCTCTCTGCCTCTCTCTCTCTCACTCTCTAAATAGGCCAGGTGACGCAAACGGAGGCTGGTGGACACCGGACACGAAGGAGCAAATGGCCTGGTTTTGTACGGTAATAAAACAATACTTTAAAAACATCCTGGGATGTTCAGAGAGATAAGCGTTTACAGATCCAAGGAGAACAATTTAATATAGACATCTTGCTAGGCACAGCGTATTCGGCCGAAGAGGGTTTTTTTCCTGTACTTTATGGCATTTTAGTATGCCTTTCTCTCTCCCTCTCTCACTGTCTCTATCTATCTTTTGCATCAAATTCCCTCTGCTCGGTTCTAAAAGGACGTCCCACTATTCGGAGGCTGTGTCTCCTCGTCTGAGACTCCCTTGTCATCGGGAACTTCCACTCCACATCTACTCTATCTAGTCCTTTGACCATTCGATTGGTTTTAAGTTGCTCAAACCCGTTTTCTTCTGAATTATAGGTCCGGAGTTCTTCACATGACAAGCCATTCAATTCTGGGATAACTTTCATGAGCCGCTTTTGAAGCCTCTCCACTTCAGTTCATCTTTCCCAAAATAAGGGACACAAACCTGCTCACAACACTGGAAGTGAGGACTGGCCGGCGCTATAGAAATCCTCAACATTATTTCCTTGCTGTTATATTCAAATCTCTTGAAAAGAATGCTGCCATCTCCTTTCCATTGCACACCACAGACTCACGCTGCAAATTAACCTTTATCAAATCCTCTACCCCTTGCATCTCAGATTCGGATTTTTTTTGTATTTCCTCTCCATTTAGAAAAGAGTCAACCCTTTAATTTATTTTGCCAAAGTGCATAACGAGATACTTGCTGACGCCGCATCCCATCTGACATTTCTTTCCTTCTCTTGATCTGTGTAACTCCTTCTGTAGCCCCGCGACTTCCTCAAAATTATCTGCCCTTTCACCTATCTTCATATCGTATGCAAACTTTGCAACAGAGCCATCAATTCTACCATCCATCAGCAGTTCGCTCATCAATGACCAGTATAGTTATGATATCAGTCCAATTTTCTGTTCGCAATAACCTGAACGACTAAGCGTGCAAAACTGATTCCTCGGCAACATGTCTACCTCCGTCAGAAAGTTTACAACACTACATACCCCTACGCCTCTCTGTTGTACAACACACATGCTATTTTCGTGCCATCTTCTGCTCATGTCTTGCTCTGCTTAACAGTCAAAACTGTATAGCCTCACGTCTGTCCGGGTTAATTATGATTAGCTACTCCTTGGACCGGCGCCCCAATGTGTCATTTGTGCTTGTAATATCAGACAAAACGTTCATTGTTGTCCACCGAATTTGAGACTGATGCGTTCGATTGCGCGAGAAAGAGAGAGAGAGAGAGAAAGATAGATAAATAGGGAGAGAGCGAGAGACAGGGAGAGAGAGAGTGAGAGAGAGAGAGAGAGAGAGACAGGCAGACAGACAGACAGACAGAGCGGAGAGAGACAGCGAGGGAGAGACAGCGAGAGAATGAAATAGTATTGTGTGTGTGTGTGTGCGTGTGCGAGTGTGTGTGCTTGTCTGTCTGTGTCTCTCTGGCTACCTATCTACCTGCATCTGCTGTTGGTACCCCTTAACAAGGAAAGTCAGTCCCTTGCTGCTTGGGAACCAAACGACGAGTCGTTTTCGTGTTAACAGTCGAAGCCTCATACCTTTCTGGGTTAATTATGATTCGCTCTTCCTGCGACCAGCTCTCTAAAGTCTACCTGCGCTTGTAATCTCGGGCATCACTGCCCACCGAATCATCACATTGAGGATGATAGATTGAGCGAGAATTTCATGACATCGAAATGAGGGAAGCCAGACCAATGCTCTGTTCTCTTCGTAGCCACCGGCATGGGGTTCTTTCTTGCAGTGATTAATCTCCGGAATACTCCAGCCTTTGCATTTGAACTTCCCTATTTTAAACACTACTTATGAGTTCAACTGATGCACTTCACTATTGTTGGCATGAAGTCACATGGCCAACCTAAAACCCTGTCTGATTGGATGTAATTGAAGGGTTACGCAACTTCATGCCTTACGTGAATTATTTTTTTTTCTCTTCAACCATATCAGCCTCCGGATCTGAAAGCCATTGGGCCGAGATAATGAGGTTGCGCCTGCAAACCTGCCGTTCTACACCAAACTCTTGATTAGGGAATAATTAGTTATTTTGCTTCGGGTCTTGGCTGCATTAGTTAAGGGTTTTCGATTTTGTTTTTCATGAACGCCCGGCTTAAGGCAGCTAGGGCTTTACTCTCTGGAGAAAAGGAGGATGAGAGGAGACATGATAGAGGTGTACAAGATAGTAAGAGGAATAGACAGACTGGACAACCCAGCGCCTCTTCCCCAAGACACCACTGCTCAGTACAAGAGGACATGGCTTTAAGGTAAGGGGAGGGAAGTTCAAGGGGGATATTAGAGGAAGGTTTTTTACTCAGAGTGTGGTTGGTGCGCGGAATGCACTGCCTGAGTCAGTTGGAGGCAGATACACGAGTGAAATTTAAGAAGCTACCAGACAGGTATATGGAGGAATTTAAGGTGGGGGGGGGGGTTAGATAGGACGCAGGGTGTAAGGGTCGGCGCAACATTGTGGGCCGAAGGGCATTTACAGTGCTGTATTGTTCTATCTTCTATGTTTTATGTTCTATGTCTTCGGACGATTTGAGCTTAATTTTTAAAAAATTGGCCCTCATTAACTTGCACTCCGTTACATCGTTGGTTGGTGCTCTGTCTTTGCCTGATATTTGCAGGGTTAGCAGCAGGGCAGGAATTCTTTCCTGCGCTGGGATATATTTCAAGGGGAAATGCCAGCTGTTCAGTGATCAGTCAGTATTAATCATAGTTTGGGGTGAAGCAGACTGAAGTTTTCTGTTCTTTGTGCCGTTGCTCAATTCAAGATTTTTTTGGGGGGGGTCATTTGTTGAATCTCCTTCTAAGTTTAACGCTGCTATTCCGAGTCTCCATGTTCACTTGCACCTGTATCTGAACATGTACCCGGCAAACCCAGCATCCGTCACCAATGACCCCAACATCCGGGCCATTAGTTCTTCCCGCGCCTGCGGCTAGGAAGGAGATTAATATCCTGAGATCCCGCGCCACCAAGTTCAGGAACAGGCATTATCCCTCAAGTATCACGCTCCTTTATCAGAAAAGATAACTTCACGCGTTCCAGTACTGAACTGGTTCAACAGCACACGGGGTCACATTCCAGCAGACTCTAACTCATGCTATCAAAATGTAATACCTGTGTATTATCATGATTGTAATTTTGTTATTTTTATGTTATTGTATCTATATAATATTGGCCAGTCTTCGTTTCTGCAGTTCTTCATACACTCACTTCTGATATTTTCTTTCCATTTACTGTGAGGGTCCGGAACGATGTACTTTGATAATAAATATACCTTGAAGTTTGAAACCACCAACTTTTCCTCCCAATCCTGTTTGCCTTGTCAGCCGCCACTCGGCCCAACCTCTTGAACCCCTTCGAGATCTTGCGCTTCCCCCAACATTTTAACCTCACACCTCGCGCTAAAGCCAAATCAGCGTGTACTAATGCATCAGATAGTGTAAGAAAGTACAGTTTAAGGTGGGAAGGCCGGTCGATGCCCTTTTCTTCTTCCAGGCTTACTCAGGAGAGCGAGAAAAATCCAACACGATCAGTGAGCTAAAGGATCGCGAAATTGTGAAGGAAGTTCACAGGACCAATGTAAACCTTTGGTGATAGGCTCCTGCAAGACAATGAGGAGATCTGAAGTACAGAAGAGTGCACTCCGTCTGTTATTTATTTTTCTTTGCCCAATCTGTCTCTATGAAACTATGCATCTCTCTAACAATAATAACTTATCTTATTTTCCTTCTGCTTGTCTCCCTTATTCGCTAACTATGTCCACTCTTATCTCTTCCCTTTTGACTCTGTTCTCTATTCCTTTGTCCACTCTTTCTTCATGAGTCTATCTACCACCAGTAAAATGATTTGTGCTCCTGCGGTTTGTTTTACTGGCTCGTTAACGATGTTCTCTCTCATCAGTAAATGTCTGAACCAGAACTAAATGTTTGAAAGTTAAAATTAGGTCTATTATGGAAGTACGTAGATATTAAAAATTTACTATCTTAAGTCTTATTCTCTTCTAAGCACGTAGAAAGGAAAAAAAGAGCAATATTAGAAGTCAACGAAGAAAAGAAAACGACATATCAGCAGATAACATTGCCGGAAAAGCTATGTGTAAATTGAAGATAAAATGTGCAAATTAAAGTCATACTCAGAACATGACACGCGCTGTTAAAGTACTGAACAAATGACTCAAGCTGGAAGTGTACAAAGCAATTAATGTACATTCACACGTTGCCATCCACGATTTTTGTTTTTATTGCTCCGTTTCCCATGTGGCTTCGAGTACAAGTTGCAGAGGGACTCATGCCGATCAGGTGATCGAATCGCAAGTTTTATTGGGAGTCGCAAGCAGAGTGTGATGACAGTGTGAATTTGTTTATAATTGGCAGACAGTGAGCAGACATGCCACGCCGCTGTCGCCAGAGGGCGCCCTTTTAATTACTAAAAACATTGAAAGCGTGGATGTGTGTTTAGATGTCACGCTTAATATGGCGCCAAGTGAAAATAGCTGCTGATTCCACAGCGAGACATGTAACTGTCTGTCTCAGAACAAAAAGATTAATATTTAACTTTAAATCTATCGTGGGAGTACGTAGATATTAACGTTTATTATCTTCAGATTTGTTTTGTTGTAGGCGTTGACAGGGGAAAAAAAGAACAATATTAGAAATCTCCATTAGAAAAACACGATACATTAGCAGATAACAGAACCGTAAAAACCACGTGCGTTTGTAGATGAAATGTGAAATAAAAGTAAGACTCAGAACACGAGTTGCAAAGAGTTTCTGAAAGTGAGTTTGTGGGTGGGAAAATCCCTTCAGAGCCGTGGTGACTATGGTTCTCCACGCTATTTCAAGAGCTTTGCTCGAGAGCTTAGAAGGCGACACTGCAGCATTCAATTGGACACGTGATAACTTCGCTGAAAATGTCAGATTAAACTGGATTTTTTTTCTCTTTGCACATGATGCCACCATTTCCATGCATTGACACGTCTCCATCTGAAAACATCCAAGCTGCGTCTATGCTATCAGCTTCCACAACCACTTCGTAGCGAATTTCAGGCTACTGTTACTCTGGGTGTGAAAAAAAAAATCACAGGTCGCGCATCTATTATAAACGTTCTGTTGCAAAGAGTGACTGGGGGCGAACCCAAGTACAGGACACAGGCACGGAGACAGGGTTGAGAGGTGCTTGCACAGTCGGGAACGTGAACAGATAACCAGAGGAGTCTTGACCCGGAGACGAGGTTTTCGTAGAATATCTAGAGATTGGCGCCGAATTTAGATTTAACGGTCCTATGTGATCGGGAAACGAGGTTAACACACGGGAACCGACCAACGAACTGGCGACTCGTGGTTGTGACGCCTGAGTTCTTATCCGGCAGTCTCCGATGGAAACCAGGTGCGCTGTAATTAAGTGAACTAGCAGCAATTGGGAATCTACCGACTCGACATAAGGCGTAATAGAGGAGATAGGAGCAACTTGGGGGATAGCCAGACTTCTTTCTTTTACCCTAAACGCATGTACTCTCGAAAATGACATTTTTTTGACATTAGTAAAACATATTCTTACTATTTGTTCTATATTTTGTCTCAAAATTTCAGAAAGACATCCGGCAGTGAGGGTAAGACGAGAATGTGGAGAGGAAGTCCCGGTTGAGAAGCCGGATCAAAAGTGAGGGATTCCGTTTCACTGGACCATTGAGATTTCTGTTGGAAAAATTATATTGATTTTAATATTAAAAAATCTGACATGCGAGGCAGATGATCTCGGGGCAGTTTTATGAGGCTGGAATATTGACGAAATTACAGGAGTGCGGTTGAAGGATGAATGCTACAGGACAAAGGCAATGAGGCCTGAAAGGAGTGGAAATAAGGTGCGAGAGGTTTCCTTTACAGGGGGAAACGCTACAGTGTTCGGTCAGTCGTATGAACAGCTGTGTGATCCGCAGAACTTTCTGTCGACGGGAGAAGGGGGTTGGTGAAGGTGATGGTCATGGACAATTGAAATAGGGAAGAAAGCATGGGTCTGGGAATTCGTCCAGAACACTGGCTTAGTGCTGTTTTCCTCATGTCAGAATTGCATCTGGTCGCACGGGCTGCTCATGGGCTGGTGCAGATGTATCATTAGGAGTTCTACCAAACTGTAATGCTGAGTTAAATGTCCGTCATTACTCTCCCCGCTTCTTGCGCTACATTGTGTTAACTTGAGCGACTTCGAGAGCACATGGTGCTTCCTGAAATTTGTCACTTGAGTTCTTATTTTTGTTGCTCATCAACTTCTGACCAAGATATTATGCCGAAAGAATACGTTAAGATGTATACAGCGGTACTGTTTACTGTATTTGTCATATCCATACTGTTGAGCTGTGTAAGGCAAAGGTACGTCGATCCGGATTTTTTTTTTCCGGTTGGCGGGCGATTTCCTTCCACGCTGCTCTGACGTGTTGGGGAAATCGTGTACGAGGTAAGCTACAGCAGTGGTTTTTCATTGGTTTCTGCCGGGTGAGGTTTTTTATTTCACCATCGCTTCACCCAGGACGAATGGAGAGCGTGCAAGAGTGCCGGCTGGATTCGAACTCGGGACCTCTCGCCCCAGAGTTAAGCGCTGACGCCACTATGCACTCCGTCGAAAGTTTTTTTGTTTCTTTAATGAACTTAAGGTCCTTTTTCTTTGCTTGTTGTTATTCCGGATACATATGTGCTTCACGTGCAGCCATCAGTTGTGTTGTGACCTGCTGCTCCTTTCTGCATTTCAAAAATAAATACACATTTATTTTTGATTAATGTTCGGCATTTACCTAAAGTCTATGTTTATATCGGCCATGAGCCCTGCGGTTTGTGACAGAGCGCTGAAGAGCTTGGGATTTTGTGCATCCTGCACTTAATTGACAACATCATCTCGAGCTGTTTTCGGTTTAATGCAGTGAACATAATTGTGGTTGGCACATGTTTCCCGTCGTTGGGTTTGGGGGTGCGATGAGACCGGATCAGATGAGATCAGATCGTTGTGTCGGGGAGATTGAATTGTTTGGCTGCCAGTAGCTGGTGGTGTTTCTCAGTGGTCAGTATTGGAGGTGCTGCTTTTCACATTGTCTGTCAACGATTTAGAAAATGGAATTGATGGCTTTGTGGAAAAGGTTGCGGATTAGACGAAGGTAATTGGTAGGCGGATGGTATGTGATGCCGAGGAAGCGATGAGATTGCCGCAAGACATACAAATCGGATGAATAGGGAAAACCAATGGCCAATGGAATCCTGCTTTGGGAGATGACTGATCGTGCATCATTCGGTAAAGTGAGCAATAGTGGAAACTATTATCTAAATGGGGAGAAAATCAAAATATCAGAGGTGCTTACGGACTTCGGAGTCCTCGTGCAAGGCTCACTGAAGTTTTATTTACAAGTTGAGTCGGTGGCAAAGAATATTAATGCAATGTTGGCATTTATTTTAAGGGGGATAGAATATAAAAGCAAGGAGCTGCTGCACAAGGTTTATAAGGCACTACTGATCCACACCTGGACTATTGTCAGAGGATTGGAGCCCCATACTTTATAAAAATCATATTGTCATTGTTTAGAGCCCAGAGGAAGTTCAAGAGGATGATTCCGGGAACGAAGGGCTTGCCCTCTGAGGAAATTCTGACAGCTTTGGGCTGAATTCAGTGGAATTTGGAAGCATGTGGTGGGATCCCATTGACACCTCCGAATGATGAATGGACCAGACAGGATGGATGTGATGTGGATGCTTCCGATGGTGGAGCCATCCAGGATTAGAAGGCACCGCCTCAAAATTAAGGGGCGACCACTCAGGTCAGAAGCCAGGAGGATTTTTGTTTTTTGCCAAATTGTAGCAAATCTGTGGAATGCCCTGTCACTCAAAGCGGTGGAAGCCAAATCCGTGAGGTATTTAAAGCAGAAGTTGATATTTTTGTGATTGGTCAGGGCATGAAAGGATATGGCGAGAAGAAAGCTAATGGCATGTTGGCCTTCATAACAAGGTGAGTTGAACATAGGTGCAAAGATGTCTTTCCGCAGTTATACAGGGCCCTGGTGAAACCAAACCTGGAGTATTATGTTCAGTTTTGACATCCAAATTTGAGGAAGGACATTCTTGCTATTGAGGGAGTGCAGCGTAGGTTCTCGAGGTTGATTCCCGGGATGGCGGGACTGTCATATGTTGAAAGATGGAGCGACTGGGCTTGTATACACTGGAATTTAGAAGGATGAGAGGGGATCTGATTGAAACATAGGAGATTATTTAGGGATTGGTCACGCTAGAGGCAGGAAACATGTTCCCGATATTGGGGGAGTCCAGAACCAGAGTCCACAGTTTAAGAATAAGGGGTCGGCCATTTAGGACAAGAGTCGAGGTCAAACTTTTTCACCCAGAGAGTTGTGGATCTGTGGAATGCTCTGCCTCGGAAGACAGTGGAGGCCAATTCTCTGGATGCTTTCAAGAAGGAGTTAGATAGAGCTCTTATAGATAGCGGAGTCAAGGGATATGGGGAGAAGGCAGGAACGGGTTACCAATTGTGGATGATCAGCCATGATCACATTGAATGGCCGTGGTGGCTCGAAGGGCCGAAGGGCCTACTCCTGCACCTATTGTCTATTGTCTACTGTCTAAGGCAGGTGTATGGGGTTGCTCTATGAGGATGTGGTGGCCAGTGCTATCATGTTTGCTGTTGTTTGTTGGGGCAGCAGGCTGAGGGTAGCAGACACCAACAGAATCAACAAACTAATTCGTAAGGCCAGTGAAGCTGTGGGGGTGGAACTGA
The DNA here is from genome assembly GCF_030144855.1 of Hypanus sabinus. NCBI lineage: Eukaryota > Metazoa > Chordata > Chondrichthyes > Myliobatiformes > Dasyatidae > Hypanus > Hypanus sabinus. Next base: position 1,122,998 of record NW_026781307.1, read on the forward strand.
ACTCTCTGACGGTGGTGTCTGAAAAGACGATGCAATCAAAGTTGCATGCCATCTTGGACAATGACTCCCATCCACTTTGTTACGTACCCTGTAACTGGGTGTCTAACCAGCAGAGAAAGAAGAATCCGTTGGAGTCTGGTGGTACTATATTTAAAGATGTTTATTAATAAAAATAAGCAAAACCATATCAATAATGCAAAAATACATATAAAACAAGTTAGCAGTAATAAACCTAAAAGTGTAGAAATTATAATAGTCAATAATAAATCAGCTCTATCGATGTCTAGGGGTAAATGAATTGTCATAGAAAAGTATAAAGTTCAGTTCAATTCATGAGTGCTGATGTGGTTATGGTTGTTGCATTGTAATCGTTGGAGAAAGAACGAGAGAGAGAGAGAGAGAGAGAGAGAGAGAGAGAGAGAGAGAGAGAGAGAGAGAGAGAGAGAGAGAGAGAGAGAGAGAGAGAGAGAGATGTAACAGCAACAGCCGCCAAACCTTCCTTTGCTTTCTTAATCCGTCGTACCGTTGTTATGGTGGTCATTCAGCTATGACCCCTCCGTCCTTCTGCTAGACCTTTCTTCTGTGGTGGACTCGTCACTCTGGCATGAGTGGACACACACGCAAGTCCCCACCGGCCCTGATTTTACACTGCTGGCCTTACAGACCGACCTCTTGATTCGGTCTCCTAAGCCCCCACCTTTCTTGTGGGTTCCAACACTCAATCAGTGTCCACTGGCGTGTCTGGAGGGTGTCTCTCCAGACCTGTCTTTTATCCCTACTAACGGGGACTCAGCTATCCGTCAATTCTGAATGACTGTGTCCATCAAATCAGGCCACTCCTAATGTTCACTGAGGAATGTTATTGAGCAAACTATTGTCCTTGCAGCAAAACAGTAAATATTTCAAAAAGGAGTCACAATACAGTTAATCAGCAAATTCCCCCTCTCTCTTTTCTGTCGCAGATGTTCTTGCCGGTTTTTTCGTCTCTCTTTCTCATGGCCAGCATAGTAAAAGTAATAGTTCGTGGTTCTAAGGGGGGGGGATGGTTAACTCTGTACCCCATTGTCCATCAGGTCTGTTCATCACTCATGATAACTCCATAATATACTGGTTAGGCACAAGAGTACTTTCAGCCAGAGATTCATTCCACCGAGATGTAACACTGAGCGTCATAGGAAGTCATTCCTACCTGTGGCCATCAAACTTTACAACTCCTCCCTCGGTGTGTCGGACACCCTGAGCCAATAGGCTGGTCCTGGACTTGGCATCATTAACGTATTATTATTTAATCATTTATGGTTTTATATTGCTATATTTCTTCAGTGTTCTTGCTTGGTGCGGCTGTAACGAAACCAAATTTCCCTCGGGATCAATAAAGTATATCTGTCTGTCTTTCTGTATATTTTGAGATAAAGATACCTACGTATGTTACAAGTGCCTCGAAACACAGAGGCAGTAATAATGAGAAAAAAAATACAGTGAGTGGAGATAGTGATGGTGAGACACAATCAGTTGAGTTGCTAATGGAATGATCCGATTTGGAGTCAGAAGAGTTGGTACGAACGGAACAACATGCTTAGGGGGACTAATGGAGTTATAGTGTGCGAGCGCCAATAAGATAGTACCGTGCTGTATTGACGAGTGGGGCACTGAAAGTCGGTGTACCTGGAGTGAATCACTATGCGTGCATGTTCCAGGGTAAGACACCAAGGATTGCATTCAAGCTGTGACGTAGTACTTCTGGTAAGTCAGAATAGGAAAGAGGAATAACGTGACTGGGATAAGTTATGAAATTTGATTTGCTGATCAGTAAAATGCAATAGATAATAAGCTAAATTGCATTGGAACATTAAAACAACAGAGTAGATTAGTGATGGAGAGTCCCACAAAAACATAGTAATAATAGAATTAGACGTATTGGAGTGAAACCGACGGAATAAGGCGCCGGCGGGCGGTGGTGCTGTTCGTCAGATAGTAATTATACGTGGAGAGGTGGTACAACGGGAAAACATGTTTAGGGGCTCCAATGCAGTGCCACTGTGTGTGGAAGCAACAACAGGGTTGTACCGTGCTGCACTGATGAGTTGGTCACTGATGAGTGGGGCACTGCTATCATTAGATAGCAATGATAGGATTGGGCCGTGCCAGCATGGATTTACCAAGGGTAAATCATGCTTGACTAATCTATTTGAGGTTTTCGAGGATGTAACCAGGAAGTTAGACGGAGGAGATCCAGTGGATGTAGTGTACCTCGATTTTCAGAAGGCATTTGATAAGGTCCCACATAGGAGATTGGTGGGTAAAATCAAAGCTCATGGCATTGGGGGGAAGACGTTGACATGGATAGAAAACTGGTTGGCAGATAGAAAACAAAGTGTAACGGTGAATGGTTGTTTCTCGGAATGGCAGGTGGTGACTAGTGGGGTGCCACAGGGCTCGGTATTGGGACCACAGCTGTTTACGATTTACGTCAACGGTTTAGATGAAGGCATTGAGAATAACATCAGCAAGTTTGCTGATGATACTAAGCTGGGTGGCAGTGTGACAAGTGATGAGGATGTTAGGAGAATTCAGGGTGAATGGATAGGCTGGGGAGTGGGCAGATACTTGGCAGATGACGTTTAATGTGAATAAGTGTGAGGTTATCCAGTTTGGGAGTAAGAACAGGAAGGCAGATTATTATCCGAACGGTGTAGAGTTCGGTAAGGGAGAAATACAAAGAGATCTCGGAGTCCTTGTTCATCAGTCACTGAAGGTGAATGAGCAAGTGCAGCAGGCAGTGAAGAAGGCTAATGGAATGTTGGCCTTTATTACAAAGGGAATTGAGTACAAGAGCAAGGAAATCCTCTTGCATTTGTACAGGGCCCTGGTGAGACCATACCTGGAATATTGTGTACAGTTTTGGTCTCCAGGGTGAAGGAAGGACATCCTGGCTGTAGAGGACGTGCAGCGTAGATTCACAAGGTTGATTCCTGGGATGTCAGGACTGTCTTACGCAGAGATGTTAGAGAGACTGGGCTTGTTCACGCTGGAATTAAGGAGATTGAGAGGGGATCTGATTGCAACATATAAGGTTATTAAGGGATTGGACAAGATAGAGACAGGAAATATGTTCCAGATGCTGGGAGAGTCCAGTACCAGAGGGCATGGTTTGAGAATAAAGGGGTAGGTCATTTAGGACAGAGTTAAGTAAAACGTTCTTCTCCCAGAGAGTTGTGGGGGTGGGGAATGCTCTGCCTTGGAAGGCAGTGGAGGCCAATTTTCTGGATACTTTCAAGAAGGAGCTGGATAGGTATCTTATGGATAGGGGAATCAAGGGATATGGGGACAAGGCAGGAACCGGGTATTGATAGTAGATGATCAGCCATGATCTCAAAATGGCGGTGCAGGCTTGAAGGGCCGAATGGTCTACTTCTGCATATATTGTCTATTGTCTATTGAAGGATTGTGTACCTGGAGTGAATCACTATGCGTGCATGTTCTGGGATGAGACACCGAGGATCGCATTCAAGCAGTGACAAGCCGTGACGTAGTACCTCTGGTGAGTCAGAATAGGAAAGATGTGTAACAATACTCGGAAATGTTACGACATTTGTTTTGTCTGAAGTATGTCTGTCTGTCTGTTCTGAGATACATGAGCTGTTCCAGATTTTCCACTGCTGTCCCGAGCTCCAGGTCTCCCTTGTGGTGGTTATACCTGTCACCAGAGCCCGCTGGGCGGGCAAATGGCAGCCTGAGCGGGGGGCGTACTGTCTCGAGGCCGTAGATTGTGGGACCACTGCGGAATATGAGCGCCTGTACTTACCGGAACGAGAGTTGTTAAACCCTCATGCCTGCGGTTTAATCTTGTCAAGTAAATTATGGCTGCCTCATGTTTCCCGCATTCTATGATTACATCAGGAGGCCTATCATTCAGTGCCTTTTTTTTTGGGTAGGGGGAGAGGGTGGCGTCATTGTTCCATCGCTCCTTCGAGGCTCACGGGACGCAGATGGCATAATGATATCTAACCACTTGTTTTCGTCTCTTCCTGGAGATCTTGTTTTCGTCTCTTCCTCCACACCTGGGTCTACCCCTTTGGGAGAGCATCAAAACAGAAGAGAAACATAGCAAACCTACAGCCCAATACCGGCGCATCGGCCCACAAAGCTGTGCCGAAAATGTCCCTACCTTAGAAATTACGAGGGTTACCTGCAGCCCTCTATTTTTTCTAAGCTCCATGTACCTCTCCAGGAGTCTCTTAAAATACCCTATCCACCACCGTCATCGGCAGCCCATTCCACACACTCACCACACACTGTGTAAAAAAAAACTTACCCCTGGCATCTCCTGTGTGCCTACTTCGAAGCACCTTAAAACTATGATCTCTCTTGTTAGCAATGTCATCCCTGGGAGAAAGCCTCTGACTATCCACACGATCAATGCCTCTCATCATCCTGTGCACCTCTATCAGGTCACCTCCCATCCTCCGTTACTCCAAGGAGTTGATTCAACCTATTCTCATAAGGGATGTTTCCCCATCCTGGCAACATCCTTGTAAATCTCCTCTGCACCCTTTCTATGGCATCCACATCCTTCCTGTAGTGAGGCGGCCAGAAATGAGCACGGTGCTCCAAGCGGAGTCTGACCAGGGTCCTATATAGCTGCCATATTACCTCTCGGCTCCAAAATCTAAACCCACCATTGATCGAAGGCAAATGTACCCGTATGCCTTCTTACCCACAGAGTCAACCTGCGCAACAACTTTGAGTGTCCTATGGACTTGGAATCCAATATCCCTATTATCCTCCACACTGCCAATAGTCTTGCGATTAATACTATATACTGCCATCATATTTCACCTATCAGTATGAACCACGTCACACCTACCTGGCTTGAACATCTGCCACTTCTCTGTTCAGTTTTGAATCCTATCAGTGTCCCGCTGTAATCTCTGACAGCCCTCCACACTATACACAACACTCCCAACCTTTGCATCATCAGCTGATTTACTAACCCATCCCTCCGCTTCCTCATCCAGGTCACTTATAAAAATCACGAAGAGTAAGGGGCCCAGAACAGATCCCTGAGGCGCACCACCGGTCACCGACCTCCCTGCAAGAATATGACCCGTCTACAACCACGCTTTGCCTTCTGTGGGCAAGCCAGTTCTGGATCCAGAAAGCAATGTCGTCTTGGATCCCATTCCTCCTTACTTTCTCAATAAGCCTTGCATGGGGTACCTTATCAAACGCCGTGCTGAAAACCATATACACTACATCTTAAGGTTCTACCTTCATCAATGTGTTTAGTTACATCCTCAAAAAATTCAATCAGGCTCGGAAGGCACAACCTGCCCTTGACAAAGCCATGCTGATTATTCCTAATCATATTATGCCTCTCCAAATGTCCATCAGTCATGATAGATCTTTCGGAAATAGATCTACTATTGAAATTAATTGCTTCAGCTTTACTGATGAACGACAGTTGATTTTTAATTCCTAATTTCTTATCATCCACGGAAAGCTCGTTGTTGCATCTCATTCGATGCATAAATCCCGTCCTCTACAGTACATTATGGAGCGTATTCAAAACTAGACAAAACGATATAAAGAGTTGCCTTGGAAAATGCCTCAGTTCATTTTGTTAACTGTTGTTGATCTGTTTTATGCTGATAATGGATAGGGTGAATGTAGTACGCAAATGCTCCATCCAATGTTGAAGGAAATTTACAAATATTGGATGCATTTGAGCTATACACACACACACACACACACACACACACACACACACATATATATATATATATATATATATATATATACAAAACCAAAAGATATAGTAGTAGTTTTATGCCATTTGGCCCATCCAGTCGCGGCACAGGTTTCGTCGTGGCTTATCAAATTTTCCACTCAGCCCGAGTCTCATACCGGCTCCATGCCCTGACCAATCAAGAATCTATCAAACTCTGTCTTACAAATACATAAATACCGACTCCGCAGGGTGTGTCGGTGGTATAGAAGGTAAATGCAATGTTGGCATATATTTTAAGGGGAGTAGAATATAAAAGCAAGGAGGTAATGTTGAGGTTTATAAGGCTCAGCGCCGGCCGCACCTGGACTATTGCGGGCAGTTTTGAGCCAAATATCACAGTAGAAAAAAACGTGCTGTCACTGCACAGAGTCCAGGGGAGGTTCACAAGGATGATTGCGGAACAATGGGTTGACCTCTGAGGAGATCCTGGCAGCTTTGGGCTGAACTCACTGGAATTTAGAAGAATGTTGGGGGGGGGGATCTCATTGAAACCTACCCAATGTTGAATGGAGCAGAAAAGGTGGATGTGGAAGTGATATTTCCTATGGTGGAGGTACCCATAATTATAGGGCTCTGCCTCGAAATTCAGGGGCGACCTCTTAGATCTACCGTTCCTCCACACCTGGGTCCAGTCTTTCGGGAGTGCATCATGACATTATCTTTCAGAAGTAGATCTGCTATTGAAATTAATTGCTTTAGCTTCACTAATGAATGACAGTATAATTTCTAATCACCCATGTGTGTTAAGGGATAGCTCATTAAGTTTCATCTGATTCGATGCATAAATCTCCTCCGATTCAATACATTAGAGAGCGAATCTAAAGCTAGGCAGAACCATAGTAGATATAGGGAATCGCCTTGGAAAATGCCTCAGTTCGTTTTGTCTACAGTTGTTGATCTTTTTTTTTTCTTTTGACTGTTAATGGATAGGGTGAATGCAAAGCTTCACCAAATTTTATAAATATTGGATGCAGTTGATGTAAATGCACATATCTGAAATATCGTGCATCTTGCATATCTGAAAGATCGTCTCTCTATTCTGAAGTCGTCTGCGCTGGAGTTAGGATCTTCCACCATAGAAAACATCCTACCCGCATCCACTCCATCAAGGCCTCTCATTATTGGATAGGGATCAATGAATTCACACGTCATTCTTCCGCATTCTTGTCAACCGAGGCCCGCAGCTTCGGACACCCTTCATATGACAAACCATTCAATCCTGGGATCAACCTCGTGTAACTCTCTTGACCACTCTCCAGTTTCAACACATCCTTTTTTTTTAAGAGAAGGTGCCAAAATCTGCTCAAAATCCTCTCGTGATGATATCCTTCCTTCAATATTCTTCTATTCCCGAAATAAATGCTGACATTAACTTTGCCTTCGTCGCCTCAGACTCAACTTGCAAATTAACGTTCGTGGGATACTGGAAAAGGACTTCCACGTCCCTTTGAGTCTCGTTTTATTTTGCATTTCCACTGCGTTTAATACATTTTATTAATGATATTGTGCAGTGTCTTAGGGATGACACCTGTTGTAGATATTACTATCGGTCTATCTGTACCCTATTCATGTCCCTTCTGAATTCAGAATATTCTAGAGTTTTTCGTTATGGATTCCTGAACGCTGCTTGTCTTTGAAACGGCTGTATCTAATAAGAAATTCCCTCTTTCTAGATTATCCTGTATTATTATATTCGTAAGATCATTATTGAATGCCCTACCAGTAATAACGGATTGGTCGTAATATAATTTGTGGTATTCTATCTGCAAAACAGGATCAGTGTCAAAGTATCGACATTTATCTTGAATTCGTTTGTCTTTGTATGTTATGTTTCGATCATTTGTTTGTGTTAACCACGTGGTTCTTTATTGCCAGAAGGAACCCTTTTGTGTCTGGGCCGAGGTCTCCAAATCTGTGCCACGCGCTCTACGCTTCCTATATCGACAACTAGTCTTCTCTGATCGTGGGATATCTTCCGTGGAGTGTCAAGCTCTTCAATGGATCAATTTTACCTTCAATAGGAATAACATCATATTTTTTTTTTTTAAATCTGGGTGGTAGTCTCATTTAGGTTTAGTGATGTATACTTCTTAACAGAATTGCACATGGTCGCGCGGAGCGCCGAATCCTGTTTTCGTTCATGAAAGTACATCCTTAGAAGCTGATTTTATTCTCACAGATCAATGAATCTGTTGTAAAAAAAAGATCACTCCCTACTTGTACATAGTTATTTCCTTTTGCTTATTTTTTCTTTCCACTCTTTTCCATAAGTGTATCCCTCAGATAAATACTTTATGGAGATTTGTGATATATGTGATTATATGTACAATATCCGAAATACATCTTATGGAAATGTTTGTTTGATGATGAACCAATAAAACAAATTATTAAAAAAAAGAAGCGGTAGATTTTTAATCTCCATTCTTCCTCTCCCTCCTTCTATTCTAGGTTGTTTTACTCTGAGCTCATTCGAGTGCACATGATGTACCCGAAAGTTTGTCATCTGAGTTCTTACTTTCACTCTTAACTTTCCAGATCGGTTTCGGACCAAGATATTATGTCAAATAATGTGTTAATTTACGTATTGCCTTCGATATATTTTGATTGCACCTCTCTGTTTGGCAAATTTTCTTTGGCCTTGATGTAAATTCTGTCATACTTTTTCTTTCTTCTTTCATCGCACGATGATCTATTTTCTTAGTTTGTAGATATCCCAGATACTGATAATCTGTGTACCCACCCATCGGTTCTTTTGTATCCTGTTGTTCGGATTTGCATTCTATTAACTCTATTTCTCGTTTCTTTTTGCACGAATGTATTTGAAGTAGTGTAATTAGCTCAGCTTTAATAGTGAGCGAGCATACAATGTACAGAAGGTGTGTTACGTTATAGCTCAATTCTTTTTTTAATATGATTTGACACAAATTTTCGCCCTATTCAGTAAATTAAGGTGCGGCTTCAGAAATGGAGAGAACCATAGCGGACGGAACCAGTCGCTTTGTGAAATGCTTCGGCTTCTTTTGATTAGGGTGGAATATTTTTTTTTGGTTTGTTTGGTTGTTTTGTCTCAGCTTGAAACTTGAGATACGAATTTCGCCAAGCAGACTCATTTCGCAATAACTGGGAGCATCTGGACATTTCCAGGCCTGTTTAGCATTGTAACAGTCTCGCGATTGACGTAGGTATTGCTGTGTAACCCTGGTTGTTTAGTGCTATTGTGTCGTGGCTTTGGAATTATATTATTTGTAGTCGGAATGATTACATATGGAGAAAGTGCTTACCCTCATGTTCCATGGTCTTTCAATTTCATCAATTCCCTCGTAAGTCTGATGTTTTTATCCTATTGATTCCTCTGTGTTAAGTACGTTTTTGTGCGGAGCCTGGCCAAGTGGTTAAGGCGTTGGTCCAGTGATCTGAAGGTCGGTAGTTCGAGCCTTAGCTGAGGTAGTTTGTTGTGTCATTGAGCAAGGCACTTAAACACCCATTGCTCTGCAACGACACCGGTGCCAAGCTGTATGGGTCCAAATTCCCTTCCCTTGGACAACATTGGTGGCGTGGAGTGGGGAGTCTTCCAGCTTGGGCAACGGCAGGTCTTCCATACCACCCTGCTGCCCAGGCCTCAGTCATCATCAAAAATCGATGGACAGCCGAAAAGCGTACTTTTTCAACGGCTATAGCCATTGAGTAGATTGCAGTTTGCTTATCCATAACATTATATCCGTAATATTGTTTATATTCTCATCATTGCATTTATTCCGAACGCCCGCAAGGTAATGGATATGAGTTCGTGGTGGCATACGTGTACTTGGATAGCGAATGTGCATGGAACCCGAAAGAAACCCAGACGCACACAGAAAGAACATAGAAAAAGCAACTTTCTTACAGTACGTTAGTATTAGGAGCAGTATGGTGTTCAGATAAAGAAATTTAAAGTAATATCATAAATCAACCAGGACAGTGGATGACAGTACAACATCGGGGAAAATAAAAGCGTCAACTTGAAAACGTTTTTTTTTAAATATGTGAATGAAATAAAGAAAAAAAAATGCATCACATGAAGCTTATGCGGGACCTGTACAGTTCTGAATGGAGATTAATACGTCACGTGTACATGGAAACAAAGGATGACGTACATCATTTGCCTCGGGTGTTTGTCCTTCTCTTCGTAAAACCTGTATCAGGTTCATGCTCTTCCTCCTTTTCCTCGGGTGTATTGTTCTCTCCAATTAGATTCCTTCTTATACAGCCTTCACCGTTTCCATTTATTAGCTTCCAGCTACGCACTTGCCCCACCTATCTGCCTCCCCCACCCCTTCTCCTAGCTTCATTTAGCATCTTCCAGCTTGCATTCCCCTACCCAACCTTCTTACTCGAGGTTATTTCCTTCATTTCTGCTGCTGGTGAAGTGCCACCTCCAGAACTCTGCGAGGAGTCTTCTTCCTTGCCATAGCTGCTGCTTGATCCACTGACTTGCTCCAGTATTTTGTTTCTGCTGTTGTGCACTTCCGGCAGCTGCAGGATCTCTGGTAATTATGATGGCACGATCTCCGACGTCGACCTTTCAGTCATAACTCCCCCCCCCCACTCTCTGTTTCTCCACTTTCCATAGTTGTCACCCTATGACTAGTTCTCGAGTACTCGCGCCTTCTCCCTATATTGATTACTCAATTTTCACTTCCCTTTGACTTCTCATTGATTGCCCTCCTCTTTCGCTTCATTCTGTGATCCACGGCCCTGTTCCCAGAGAGTTCTTCAACCTTAACCTTTTCTCCTTTCCTGCTGTCATCCTCTGCTTTCACCACCCCCCCCCCCCCCCGCCTCAATTCTCACCTGACTGCTTGTGCGGGTCACACTCCTATTGGTGTAGATTCGGGCCCCTTCAATTCCGTTCCTGATGAAGACTCCCGATTTTAAAAGTCGAGTGTTTATTCCGCTCCACAGAGTTATCAAATTGCAAAAGTTGTGAGAAAATATACGTCTGATGCATGCTGCTGTCGTGTCATGCTGCTGCTAGGAAGGTTTTATGATGTCGTAAAAATTTACATCCGCCCATGCCCGCACATGCGCACACAGGCAGCCACACACCCACACTCCCGCATCACCCCGCCCCACACATACACACAGAGCTTGCGATTCAATCACCGCATCGACGTGTGTGTGTGTGTGTGTGTGTGTGTGTGTGTGTGTCTCAGCCGCTTTACACTCGAAGGCGCATGGAAAACTATACGTATGAGCAAAAAAAAACACGAGGATGACAGCGTGTGAATCTACACTAGCTGTTGTATTCACTTTCACATTGAATAATTTGTTCTAATTTTTCTTTCAGTTCCTCGGTATCCAGCATGCCCCGTGCGTTATGCGTCAAATCAATTTTCATGATGCTTCACTTTCTTGTTCTGTTCTCTCTTCCACGAACCTGGACTCCTGTTCATGCAGTATCTGATCTACTTCAAACCAGATCCTCCCGCTTCTACCTCGATCCCCTCATCTGCCTAAATACGCTTCGAAACACCCTCAATTATTTACGATGGTTTCATTGAGGTTCCGTTTTGTCCCGGAAACGAGAACATTTCCCGGTGTTTGTCTCTGTTAATAGTTCAGCGGGTTAATGCCCTACGACTTGGTCCGGACAGACCTCATAGCTCTTGTTACTTTGAGAAGTTAACTCGCTGGTGAAAACCGATGACTGCCTTCGGCATTTAAGAAGACCGGATATAGTCGCCATACAAATCCTGATGAAGGGTCTGCGCCTGTTCAAATTCCTCCAGCATCTTGCGTATCTGCAAGACTTCCAGAATCGGCCGAATCACTTCTTTGCGTCATACTCATCTGCCTCATCGCAGCGGCAAGATAAAGAGACAGAGGAGGTTCCATTCTGGTCGATGGGAGAACACGCAAGAAGATGATCGACAAATCTAATTGTGCTCAGCCCGACTTTTGGGGAGGGGCAGTGCAGCCATTGGCTCCCATTGAGGCAGAGCTTCCGGCAAGACGGAAGGGTGCATTCTGCCGCATCACCTCGGACGTGAAACCGTCAAAAACGTAGCTGGTGTTGATAATCACGTATTTTTTTATGGCCCGTCGTTTCGGCAGGGAAGAAGTTGAGGTCAGCATGGTCCTTTGAAAGACGTTTTGATTAATATATGACAAGGAAAGATTAAGATGCGCGTCAAATGCGGACACATTGGCCGAGCTTAGGCAATTACAATGGTCAGCAATGAGGCAAGAGGGGTGTAAGGCCCGTGTCCGGGCTCTGCCGGTCCAAGCCTCTATCAGACCACCTCCTCATAACACGTGATATGGATTTTATCCTGCTGTGCCTTTACACGCTTTGGCCGCTGACGATAAGCTCACTAGTTCAATACTTTAATAGTTCCATTTAATACTAGAGCGTATAAACAATACACAACCTGAAATCCTCGCTGTCCGTGAATCAGGACAAAACAACGAGTGACAGAGAGAAAAAAGAGCGCAATAAGCCACAAAAGCACCCGCACCCGCCCACCCCCACCCCTCTCCCCACCCCGCCGCCGCCGCACAGGTAGCAGCAAAACATCAAGCTACCGCACTCCCCCCCCCCCCTATTTCAACAGAAAATTTGAAGTCCACCACCCAACAAACAAGCAATACCAAAGAGAAACCATCATCTGCAAGTCCCTCAAAGACCATTGTTCCCCAAAGAATTCGACATTCCACAGCCACTCTGCCTTCCTTCCTCCCAACGCTAGAGGGAGTCAAACAGTCTACGTAACAGTCTGAGCGTCGCTTATTCGAACTCGCCCGACTCGATAACGAGCAGACTCTCCCCTGAGACCACCACTAGGCCATGCCAGGCTGCACCCGAGGGCGCTCTTGGATTTATCAAAAGCGGCCAATCGACGGGCCCAAGAACGGGTGCTCTCGTGGTGGCGAACCACACTTTGAGTGCATCTATACATCACAGACTCCGGCAGGACTCCGACCACTCCGAAAAGGAAAGAAGAGACATTAGAGAAGACGAATCTGAACTCTTCCGCAGATGGGCTGGGAGCAGGCGCCCTCTGGCGCCCTCTTCAGTTCGCGGTCTTCTGCTACTGTAGCCTGTCCACTTCAATATCCCTCGTCTTCTATATTCCGAGATACTCTTCCACACACCACTGTTGCAACGCGGTGTACCTGTTGGAACCTTCCAGTTTGTATCAGACTAGCCATTCTCCTCTGAACTCTTTCCTCAACAATACATTTCCACCCACAGACCTGACGCTTATGGATTTTTTTTTTCTGCAGCATTCTCTCCAAATTCTAGGATATTTTGTGCGTGAAAATACCAGGAGGTCAACAGCTTCTGAGTTACCCGATCTACCTATCAATTCACGGGCAAAGTCACTTCAGTCACATTTGAACCTTTTGCCGATGTTGGCATACCTTTATGTTTTGGATCCCTGCCACCTGATATGATTGCTTGTTTACATGCGTTTGCGAGCAGATGCACGGGGTCTGACAAAGCGGCCAGTCTCAGGATGGGCAGGCAGATAATCTTGCTGCAAAATTAGAGGTTGTCGGGTATGATGTCGTGGCCATCAATGAATCGTGGATGAAGGTTGGCTGTAGTTGGGGGCTGAATGTCCAAGGTACCTATTATGGCGGAGGTATACGAAGATAAACGCGCGGCGTGGCGTGGCTCTACTGGTAAAGAATAGCATCAAGCCATTTGAAAGATGTGACGTAAGATCCGAAGTCGTTGAATGCTTGTGACTTGAGCTAAGTAACTGCAAGGGTAATAGGGCCCTGATGACAGTTATATGCAGGCCCCCGAAGAGAAGATGGGAACTGCCTTTCACATCGGGAAATGGAAAAGGCAGGTCAAAAGGCCAATAATGCATTAGTGATGGGAGATTTTAACATTCAGGTAGACTGGGAAAATCTGGGTAGACTGGGTAGACTTGGTAATAGACCTCCAACGAGTGAGTTTGTTGAATACCTACGAGGTAACTTTTTGACCACTGTGTCTTTGCGGCTACTGGGGAATCACCTATATTGGATTATGAACCGGAGGCGATTGGTGAGCTTAAGGTAAAGGAACACTAAGGAGACTGTGATCAGAATATGATTGAGCACAACTTGAAACTTGATAAGCAGAAAGTAAAGACTGTCGTAGCAGTACTTCAATGAAGTGAAGAAAATTACAGTGGTATTAGAAAGGAGTTGGTCGAGTTAAACTGGAAGGAAATGCTGATTTAAGTTCCTTAGTATAAACATCGTCGAGGATCTCAGGTTGTCTGTACATCGGGCTATGTGGTGAAACAGCTCCTCTGTCACCTCAGCCGGTTGAAGTAGTTTGGTATGGCTCTCCAAATTCTGAGAACTTTCTATACAGGTACGATTGAGAGGCATACTGACTGGCTGCATCACTGCCTGGTAAGGGAACTGTACTTCCCTCAATCGCAGGACTGCAGAGAGTAGGGCGGACAGCCCAGCGCATCTGCAGATGTGAACCACTCCCTATTCAGGACATTTAGAAAGAGAGGTGTGATAAAAAAAGGATCATTGGAGACCCGAATCACCCCAACGACTAACTGTTCCAGCTGCTACCATCCGGGAAACGGTACCGCAGCGTAAACGCCACGACCAACAGGCTCCGGCACAGCTTCTTCCACCAGGCCGTCAGACTGATTAATTCATACTGACGCAGCTATATTTATATGTTATATTGACTGTCCTGGTGTACATACTATTTATTACAAATTACTATAAATTGCACATTGCCCCTTCAGACGGAGACGGAACGTAAAGATTTTTACTCATGTATGTGAAGGATTTAATAAACAAAGTCAATTCAATTCTGTCTCCCTCCCTCCAGTCTGAACATTCCTCAGAACTCAGTGTAGTCCAGTTTACATAATATTTATTATAAATCACTATAATTGTGCGCATTTCACACTTAGACGGAGGCGTAACATAAAGAGTTTTACACCTCAAGTACAAGAAGACATTTCAGTAGCTATTCACACAGCGCAAACAGATATAGGATACAGGTTACCGTTGGTAAACATTGTTTTACACTGTAACCAGCCTCTGCTTACGTTTACCAGTATTTTCTCAAGTTTAATCGCCAAATCGGTATGTGTCTCTCAGCTTCTTACACTCAGATGTCACGTGCGGAACAGCAGCTCCAAGCAAATACTTCGAGGTCAGCAACGTGTGAACCCGCACTGGCGGCTTTGTCCCACTTTCATCGTGAATCGCTTGTTCTGCATTTCTAGTTTTCAGTTCGGGGGAAGTGCTGTGCTACAAACGGGTCTGCACGTCAGCGTCCGGCGTGGCTTGTGGTGCAATCTGACAGTTCAATTGCAACAGTTCCTCCTTTTCTTGTGCTGGCTGCAGAAGCAATGGGTCAGAAGCATGACCCGAATGGGTCAATCGGACATCGAACCTGCCTAACACCCCATCCCCACCCCCGCCCCAATTCAGCATCTCAGATGTACTGCAGAATGCGTCCGGGTCCTTCCTCTTAGCCGTCTAATCATGAAGCGTGCTCAGCTTGAATTTAAATGTGCCCAGCGATATAGGTTTGCTTTATTGAGCTTCCGGACTATTTTCTCCTGCAAACGTGGCCATGTCAGGAAAAAGTAGAACTTGTGTTCCTTGATAATAGGTTGGTTCCTTTATTTATAGTCTAATTGAACGAGTCTCTCTTCAGTAAGAGGACAAATAGAGAAGAGGGGAGCCATGGTCTCCCAGCTCATCACAGCCACCCGATAAAGAGTGTTCTAAGATGACGGATGTTCCGGTCGATGGAAGACCCTATCGCAATATGACACACTGACCATCCATTGCATCCGATAGAGCAATGACGTCAGGAGATATGGCGGGAATCTTTGTGGCGTACCATCTGCTCTACAAAATCACGAGACACTTAAATCGTATCAATGCGCGCAATATTTATGCCTACGGTAGGGAATCAACAAGGAGTTTAAGGGGAGAAGGGAAAGATCTAAAACGGGCCCGATAGACAACAGTTTCGCCCAGAGTGACCCGAGGGGGGTCGTTACACCAGTGGGAATTCTATCATATAGGTTGGTCGACTTATGGATTGAGCTGCCAGAGGAATAGGCTGAGGCCTGTACATAAACACCACTTAAAATGTCCTTCGTCAGGTCCGTACCTCGGAAACGTTCGGAGGGATATGGCGAAGAGACAGTAAATTGCAGGAATTTTCACAAGTCTTTGTCAGCAAAATGCAGATGGGCCGAGCGGCCTGTCTCCGTGTTGTATAAGACTCAGAGTTTATAATTACCTCACTGCCGACCCACATACACATTGGTTGTTTCTCAGCCTCTAACGGTTTGTGAATAGATTTTTTTTCAATGGCATGGAAGTTCTCCCTGTAGATGCCAACAATGATCTTTAATAGTAACTTGTGGCATACAGTATACGGTACGGTACGATAATGGACTACCGCGTATTCGTTATTTTTTTTTATGTATCTGCGGCAAACAGTTCCTCTTCTCGCTGTCAAGCGAACATTTTGCTTTTCATTTGACTCTTCACACGCGTATTTCCCGCATTCCCATCGATAATGTCGCTGTTTGTAAGTTATAAATATGCACCCAGTGCAAGCGGCTGTGGGATACCGATTACCGTTCATAACGATTTCTGCAGTGTCACCAGCCTTTGCTTGCGTTTAGCAATACTTTCTGGGGTTTAATCGCCACAAGTGCGTGGGTCTCTCGGCCTCCTACACTCAGATCTCACGTGGAAAACTGCAGCTCCGATCAAATACTTCGTGGTCAGGAACGTGTGAACCTACACTGGTGGCTTTGTCTACTTTCGTCTTGAATCGTTTGTTCTGCATTTCTTGTTTTCAGTTCCGGGAAAACGCTTTCTGAGTACCCTTGCTTCAAGCAGGTCTGCACGTCAGCGTCCAGCGTGCGCAGAGGTCCAATCATTTACAACGTTACCTCATTTTCTTGTGCTGGATGCAGCAAGCAATGGGTCATTCCGCCATCAAACATGCTTCATGTGGCCCCACTCGGCCCTATTTATTGTTCTTGAGTTGAAATAATTTCGAGGGATTTTTGGTGGAATATCAAAAATTCATTCCCCATTGTTACACTTCAGCTAGGATTATACAGATATTCGCATGCGTGTAATGTGAGTCACCCTGACAGTAACCGGGGTGTGTAATGATCACCTGCCCCGTCGGTATGTGGCTGAGTGGGGTCTCTACCCGGGTCATTGCCTCCCGTCCGTATTTGGGTTGATCACCAGAAAGATATCCTTGTTGAGTTTCACGAGCTTACTCATCCCTCATCGTGGACCGAAAACCTGCCCAGTACTTCCCTCGCAATACCTTAACTCACTACACTCTTGTATTATTCATTTCTGCCTCTGAAAGGAAATATCTGGGAGAGTCCACTAGATCTATGCCTTTTATCGTCTTCTACAATTTTATCACGTCACCTGTCACCCTGTTCATCTCCACAAGGAAAAGCCCTGGGTCGCTCAGGTTCAGAATAACTGTAAGAGTTTGAGAGAGTACATAAGCTGTAAGGTATTTATCCAGGGGAGAATTTGGAAACTGGATCGCCCTGACCGAAGGTCGGTGGGACTTCGGACTCTCGCGACATTTAAGGCAAGTCTAGGCGACCGCTTGAATTACTTAGGCCGGCAAGGCTGCGGAGCAAGTTCTGAAAAAGAATGGGATTAGCACAGAGGGTGACGGAGGAAGCTGCACGTATATGAGACGATAAAGTGTGCAATATCAATGCCTAACCATAGAACCGTACAAACGTAGAAACAGAGAAAATCACAGCGCAGAATCAGACTTTTCGGCCCTAATTGGCTGTGCCATTAGTTCTGCATAGTCCCACTGACCTGCTCCTAGAACATTTCCCTCCATACCCCTCTCATCCATGTACCTGTCCAAGTTTTTCTTAAATTTTATAAGTGAGCCCGCATTTACCACTTCACCTGGCAGCTCATTCCACACTCCCACCACTCTCTGTGTGAAGAAGCCCCCCCTCCTATGTTCCCTTTAAACTTTTCCCCCATTACCCTTAACCCATGTCCTCTGTTTTTTTTCTCTCCCCTAGCCTCAGTGGAAAAAAGCCTGCTTGCATTCTCCCTACCTATACTCATCATAATTTTATATACCTCTATCCAATCTCCCCTCTTCTACCCTCCAAGGAATAAAGTCCTGACCTATTCAACCTTTCTCTGTAACTCAGTTTCTCAAGTCCCGGCAACATCTTTGTAAACCTTCTCTGCACTTTTTCAGCCTTATTAATATCCTGTACTTTCCTTACATACCATCGTATGACTGCATCACTCACCACCTAAGCTTGAATAAGTTTGGAATCTTTACTTACACACCTATATATATATATATGCATAATACCACTAACTCTTGATTTACCTGGTTTAAGTTACTATCTGACGTAGTTACTAACTAAATAGTGTTTTGTTAACAGCAAAACCAGACTTCAGGTCTGTTCTGTTGCTGCTGATTCTTTTCCAATCTGTTGACCATGCTCGAATGCATTTATGCCTTGGATCACAGGCGCCTTTGGCTGATCAGGCATTTGCATTACCGAGCAGATGTACTGGCGTGCATTGTTAAGTGGCCACTGTGCGTGCATCATTCAACGTCAATGTCTGCTATTCCCGCAACTAGCCCTGTTGCTTCACCTAACCGTCGACACAATCTTCGAGTCGTCAGGGTGCCCAGAGACAGGAAGCGAGGAGGACCCAGACTACCGCCGCTGCTGATTGGGACACCGAGACAGAGTATATATGATGTTTCCTATAGTGTGGGAGTCCAGGCCCAGGCTGCATATCATAGCAATACAAAGGCGTTGGAACAGAGATGGGGGTCGAGGTGGGGTAATTCTTTAATCAAAAGGTGGGGAATCGGTGGAATTCTTTACCACAGACGGCTGTAGAAGTTGAATACAGTTAAAGCGGATGTTGAGAGAACCTTGATCAGTGAGGTCCTGAAAAGTTACAGCGAGAAGGAAGGGAAATGGCGTTGACAAAAATAATGAATCATCCGTCATAAAATGGTGGAGCAATTCTACGCTTGCGCCTTCAGGCAGAATGGTTCCAATCGAAACCCGCCCCTCCCCCCACACACCGGAAATGGAGCGCATGGTTTTCCTGTGAGAGGACAATGAGGGAATGAGTTAGAAGTAAAGTGAGGAACAATTTTGCCAGGCAGAGTACCGGGAATATATGAAAGAAGCTGCCAGAGGAAGTGCCATTCTCGGAACATCGACCTGGATTGTGTCAAGCATGGATCGGAAAATGTAGATTGGGCACTAGCGGGGTAGACACTGTTATGGGTAATTTAGGCCGAAGGTCTTGTATCCGTGCTCTATTGTTCTTTGAATGTAATTGTATTTCTGTGACAGCAGAGATTCCAGAGAGGGAAAGAAATATATATATATATTTTTTGTTTTGTTTTGTTTAAGAAAATGATTGGTCCTTAATTTGTGAAAATCACTCCGAGGTATAAATCAGATCTTGCCGTGTGACTACAAACCAAAAACGCTTGAACATCTGGCTCTCTGATAGGGGTGGTTGGACTCGGGGTTAGAGGCCGAGCGTTCAAGTGTGTTCCCTGGGGAGTTCTGCGGCACCGCATTTCATTGGGACTCCCTGGCAATAAAGGCTCTCAGATCGGAGATCAGTACAGCGCATGCGCCACTTTCTGCCGCTGCCATGCAACACGAGCCTTGAGCAAAAGGACCGAGGCTTCCTAACAACGAAGCTCGAACCCTACGTACACAGGAGAGGCAGAGATGGCCGCCTCCGAGTCGCCAGTGATCGTTTTCGTATTTTGCCCCAGGATAATAAGGGGAAGTATAGCGTCAACTCATAAAATGCCAGTTCAATGAACTTCATCTCAAAAACAGAAACAAAGTAGTTTTGCTGTGACTGTAGTTTCTCTCTAGCCGTTCACCACAATCACGGAGTCCATCCAGATAAAGCGCTCCGCGCTCAGACCAGGCTTCCAGAACAACGGAAGAATAGCGTGCGTTGGGAAGTCAACAGGCCGAGAAGGACCTCGCCGTCTCTGATCATTTTGCCCGCTGTGCGTTGTAAGTATCTGCATTCTGTACGAGATAGAAGTAGAAAGAACATGTCCGCGGATTTTGAGCCAAGGGTAGATGGAGCACAGGACGAAGGTTGTGGCAAGCATTACCCAGTGTGTTATGTGATCTCTAAATTTATTTCCCTGTCACCGGTATTTTTACCAACGTCCAGAGACAGTATTGGTCACTAGACACACACACACACACACACACACACATACACGCTCGCACACATAAACCCACACATTTTCTCTCTCTCTCTCTCTCACACACACACACACACACACACACACACACACACACACACACACACACACACACGCTCGCACACATAAACCCACACATTCTCCCTCTCTCTCTCACTCTCACACACACACACACGCTCGCACACATAAACCCACACATTCTCCCTCTCTCTCTCACTCTCACACACACACACACACACACACACACACACACACACACACACACACACACACACACACACACTCGCCCTCTCCTACTCTTCCCGGTTACATTTCACCTGCTTATTTGCGGCGTATCTCATTTATTGCACAATATCGTCTCACACAAACACACACATTTCTCTCTCTCTCTCTCTCTCTCTCTCTCTCTCTCTCTCTCTCTCTCACACACACACACACACAAACACACACACACACACACACACACACACACACACACACACACACACACACACACACACACATATACACACACACACACGATAATTTACAATGCCTCAGGAATTGACTTATTGGCATTTCCCTGAGTATTTGTTTCCCAGGGTAGAAATGTCTAACTCCTGAGGACAAGAAGGGTATCTTCAAAGCCGACATGAGCGGTCAGCTTCTTACTCGGAAAGGGGTGGCTGCCTGGAATGCTCTGCCGGGAGCGGTAGTAAAAAACACTTTAGCGTCATTTCAGAAAGGTTTAGATGGGCAGGTGTAGGCGGGAAATTAGGAGGGATATGCACGTTGTGTAGGTGGGCGTAATAAGTGAGTGGGTGTTTTTGATTGCCTTTATAACTTGTTCACTGTGTGTTGAACGGCATGTTCCTCTTCTGAGCTCTATGTTGTAAGTCCCTGTACCGGATAGTGAGGGCTTTGAGAGAATCACCACGTCCTTCTCCCCACCGCCCCACCCCATTCACCCCCCCCCCCCAGCCTCACTCCAGTCCAGGACATATACCAAAGCCTCCTCAGCAGTGTAAGAACCCTAACAGAGTTGGAGGGGAAAGAAAATAATAAACACTAGGCCAAGCAGGGTCGTCAACTGAAACTCTCAAATGGAAATCGAAGCCTACACTGTGCCGGAAAGAATAGAGTGAACTACCGTCACAATGAAATAATAATTAGCTGGCATGTGCCGTGTCTGCTGCGCTGCCGAATCCATGGCTGTGACATAAATACGCTGCTGAAACCCAGTGCTCATTATTTATTGCAGAGCCATTATTATCAAACTGTTCTATACTTAACTGTGTACCCGGTCCGCACGCTATGGGAAATTGTACATCGACACAACTTCTTACATAATGCTGCATTATTATCTAGCCCCTTATTTTCCACTCTGCTGACAGGGCTCAGGAGCTTCTGAGATACATAAACCACCCGGGCTGGCACCAACAGTCATCCCGTGGTCAAAGTCAGTTACGTTACAGTTCATCCCAGGTCTGATGTTTGGGCTGAACAAGAACTGACCCTCTCGTCCATTTCTTCATACGTTTACGCATTGAGTTGCTGCCACTTGATTGGCTGATTAGATTTTGCATTAATGAGCAGGTGTACAAGTGCACTCGGTAAAGTGACCAGATTGAGGGGAAATGTTTTGTCGGGACATATGGAGGTTTTTATTTCATTCAGACAAAGGTGGCTGTTACCTGCAACGCAGCTCCTGAGGGTTGGGGGGGGGGGAGGACCTCCAGGTTCTCCCTGTAAATTTCGGCACGGAAATAAAGAAGTCTGTGGTCCAAGTTGCGCTTAATTGCATTATTGTGGAGGGCAACCCAAAAGTCTCCATGCTGCTGAATTTCCTGACACATCAAAAGGGTCCCATCGTCCAAACTGAACGGGCTACCATGGAAACGTCATTCCACTGGAAGAAAACGTGAGAAAAGAAGTTTAATGTGGAGGTCATGGGGACCGTGGCACTGGTGCTGACTGTTTATTTGGAAAATTCTCTAGTTTGAGGGAAATTACGGTAAATCGTCTGCACAGAGAGATGGGTAGATATATAGACGGAGAAAAAGGGGTAGATAGACAGAGAGAGATAGACAGGCAGATAAATAGATAAGTAGATAGATAGATAGCCAGATAGTCAGACAGACAGACAGATGGACAGAGATTGACTGACAGATAGATAAATAGAAGCAGAGAAAGGTAGATAGAAAGCTAGTTTATTGTACTGAGAACATGACTTGTAGTCCTTGAACCCGAATCCACGCTTGCTCTGTTTTACATACAGAGGATCGAGCCATTCCTTCTTTATAGACAATAGACAATAGGTGCATTGTCTATATTATATTCTAGTCAGCAGGTCTAAACCCCTCACAGTTTTTGGGGGTTATATTGCATCTTCCAATCATCCCAATTAAGCAATGACGTCCTGCAGCGATGTCGACCCATACAACAGGTGAAAATGCAGGTAAAACTGATTAGGGCAGCTCACATTTTTGGAAGTGGATGAGAGTCAAGGTTTCTTAGAGGATATCATTCCCCAGAACATTTGTTCCCCGAAGACGGGACAAGTTAGGTTTTTATTCTTTGGAGCGTAGAAGGTTGAGGGGGGACTTGATAGAGGAATATAAAACTATGAGGGGGACAGATAGAGTTGACGTGGATAGGCTTTTTGCGTTGAGAGCAGGGAGATTCAAACAAGAGGACACGAGTTGAGAGTTAGGGGGCAAAAAATTAAGGGTAACACGAGGGGGAATTTCTTTACTCTGGGAGTGGTAGTTGTGTGGAACGAGCTTCCAGTAGAAGCGGTAGAGGCAGGTTCGGTATTGTCATTTAAAATAAAATTGGATAGGTGTATGGACAGGAAAGGAATGGAGGGTTATGAGCTGTGTGCAGGTCGATGGGACTAGGAGAGAGTAAGCGTTCCACACGGACTAGAAGACCGAGATGGTCTGTTTCCGTGCTGTAATTGTTATATGGTTATATTTGACTTCCTCCCCCCACCCCCCCCCCCCCCACACCGCTCCCCGTTCATACCGACATTCTGCGTGCTGGTTCCACAAACATTAATCGTGCCTCCTTCGTTGACAAGCGCATTTAATTGTTAGCGGATAGTTTGTCAAAAAAAAAAACAGCCAGAGTACCCGAATAATACATGAGGGACAACATTGTTCGCAGTCTCACGAATGGAATGAAAAAAAAAAAATCAGCGCTCGCAGCTTATTCTCTACCTTCAATTTGGAACCGGCCCGAGAATCCCCTCTTAACAAGATTCTATACCAGATTTTGAACCGCAGATCTATTTAGAATGCATCTGACATTAATAAGTGAGCGATTAATCATTAATTAATGTTGTAGCAGCTGTACGATTGTATAAACATATTTAAATATTCTCATTTCTGCGGAGTTTCGGTCACTTTAGGAAAAGCCATCAAATGTCGGCTAAAAGTGGCATTTCGGTTGTTCTTGCTGCTGTCCAATGTCAAAACGTGTCAGATTTGACCCAAACAGTTTGTAAGGGTTAAGTGAGCGGCGGAACAATGTTCAGACGTTTACTCCGGAAAGAGCTTTGAGAGAGCGTTAACAACGCTTCAGCGTTTCCTGCCTCCGCACATCTGTCCACTCCTCTCCTCCAGAAATATTCTGGGTGTCAGCCCGAGTAAAAGTTTAACCTGCATAGAGAGACAATGGAAACATTCCTCCAACGCTAACCCTTTCATTCGCGGCGTCATTTTCGCTCAGCTCCTCTGGGCCCCCGTCCAACGCCAACGCATCCTTTCACAATCCGCTGCTGATTACTGCAACCTGCGTCTGGGAATCAAACCTTCCCTTCATCTCATTAGAAATTTCGTGGTGAAGGGAAATCTCTTCTGCTGTGATGGGAAAAAATTATTCCTTCACTGAGAATTGGGAGGGAAATTCTGCTCTTAGACATAGTGGGCCGAACTGCCAGCGTATGTCTGGACTGTTTAATTGTCCACATTCCACGTTCCAGTTGACAGTACTGCCACCTTATGGCCTCCTTCGACATGTGCACCTTGCTTGCTCTGTTCCACGTATGGTGGGCCGAATCGTTCCTTCTTTACACTTAACTCCTTTCAAAACGTCTAAACCCCTCATATATTCTTCGGGGTTAAATTGCGCCTTCTGATCGTCCCAACCAACCAATGGCGGTTCTGCAGCGAAGTCGGAGCTCAGACAACAACAGAAGGTGTTGGTCGCACTCAGCAAGTCAGCTCGCATCTTTCGGAACGGAATAGAGAGCTTGCTGGTGGTTAGCTTATCACCGAACAGCCGGAGTAGTTGGGTGATAAGCAGCTAAACACTGGCCACGGGTTTCCGAAGACAAAAGCGGCGCCCACGAAACCGCAGCTTGTCTGCACACGCCTGGCGGCGTGACATGCCAGCCAATCAAGGTGAAGAGTAGTTACCCGAGTAAATGGCCTGATGGAGGTATTATGTCCCACTTGTATCAGTCGTCGCCGGAGCGGCCCTTGAGTACCGTGTGCACTTGTGTCACCCCGCTCCGGGAAAGACGAGCTTAAACTGGAAAGCGCAGAGAAACATTCACAAGGGGGTTGCCTGGACGAAAACACTCGAGTTACGAGTATACGCTGCAGAAGCTGAGTCTTTATTCCTTGGAACAGAGAGAAGTGAGGTCCAGCATTAGAGAAATGTAAAAAATTATGAGTGGAATAGACGAGGTGAATGATAAGCCTTCCCATGACTAGGCATGACAGATGTTTAAAAAGGGTTCTAGAAGTAAGCCCAGCAATTATAGACCTGTCAGTTTGACAGGACTGGAGGGTTATGGGCTGAGTGCGGGTCGGTGGGACTAGGTGAGATTAAGAGTTCGGCACGGACTAGGAGGGCCGAGATGGCCTGTTTCCGTACTGTGATTGTTATATGGTTATATGTAAGGTGAGGTAGGAAAGTCTCAGCAGGGGACTGAGGTGCAAAATCTTCCACACCGAAGTTGATGGCATAGATTTATAAAGTGAGTTAGGGGAAATGTTTCCATGCAGAAGGATGCCTGCATACGGAACGCGGTGCAGAAGAAAAGATTGGGGCAGGTGCATTAGTACAACTTAATAAGAACCTGGATAGATACTGGAGGGAAGGGACAGGGGGATTTTGGCTGAGCACGGAAAATTGGGACTAGCTGGCTGGGCGAGGAGTCGACAAATAAGGACTTGTACCAGTGTAATGCTCCATGATTCTGTGACTGAGATCGTGAAGGACACCGACCGGGTGAAACTACATGGTCCTCGTTTGTCTGTGTTTTTTTTTCTGCTGAGGAGGAGTTGTTGAAAGGGAGGGGTATTTATTTAAGATCGGAGACGCGGGACCTAAAACTGATACCCGAGACTGATGTGGTGCGGCCCAGAAATATTGTCTGAGGAAGATACTTCAACGCCGTTAAAAAAAAAAACTTCTGGAGAAGTGCAGGGTGAAAAGGAGTCGAGGCGGTGGGGACTTTGCATGCTGTGCATTGCTGTGCTTGTAAGTCCTAACCGAGGAGAAATATCTCCTCAGAGGCCGTCTTATGCAAATGAAATGATATCCCGGAAGGATCTGCTGTCAACACTTCGAGCTGGAAGGTTGTCGGGACCTTTGCAAACTAAGTGTGATCCTATATTCACCGACAGCAAATTGGCAACGTTAGTGAGAAATTACCGGGGCTGCGCATTGGTGACTGTTAATCGTGGAATGTTAACTGTAAAAGAGCCTGTGAACTTGTCCTTTCGCTTTCAATGTAGCAGTTGCAATGACGTTACGCCCGTAAATTAACTCCGCCCTTGTCCGTCAGCTGTGAAAGAGGCACGACTAATCTGCATTACCAACAAGGATCGAAAGTGCTCGGGCGTTTGGAGTCAACGACACGTGATTGGAATTTGTTGGCGATTGACTGCTGCCCGTCATAATCGAGCAACATGCTCTCATCCAGCCCCGGCATATCCGGTGATAGGGATTGTTCACACACAGTGGGGGGCGTGGGGGGAGTGGTTGCCTTTCGACGAGGAATTAAAACAATTGTAGTCAGTGTCAGGCACTGCTCTACCGTGCGGAACAAATGGTGTAAACAGTGAACGCAATCAGGTTAACGGAAGGATAAGAAGACCATGAACACTTTGGCGGAATCGACTGCAACGACACCGCACGGCTACTCGTTCACGGTGGCTGTCCAACGCTTTTGCTCTTCAGCAGCAGCCGAAATGCCTTACAAACGATTGCAGACTCTTCTTCCGCCCCCCACATGCTGAAGCGACACTTTGAGAGAGAGAGAGAGAGGGGGGCAAACGGACAGACAGAAACGGAGAGGGAGAGAGAAAGAGACTGACAGAGAAAAGGATGGGAGAGGGAGAGAGTGACAGGGAGAGCCGGGCGCTCCGAGGTAAAGCTCAGCTCATTTAACTTTCAGTAGGAGAACTGTCCTCGAAATATCTACACACTCAGCAGATAGAAAGAGAGAGAGAGAGAGAGAGAGAGAGAGAGAGAGAGAGACAGACAGACAGACAGACAGGCAGACAGAGAGGGGGAGATAGTAAGAGGGGGAGATATACAGAGAGAGAGAGTGAGAGTATGGGGAGTTGCAACATCGGAAACATACTGCCCTGTGCGCATAACGCAAGAATGAGAGAGGGGAAGTAAAGGAAGTGGCAGGAAGCTGATTGGAGGGAGGGGTTTTAAGAACGAAGACAACGAGGGGGAGGGGCGCGGGAATGGCAGGAAAAGTGGAAGACCAAAGGACAGGGCGTAAAGTGAAGAATGCAAGGTGCAGGAGTTGGAGAGAGCGGACCAGAGACCGTGAAGTGAAAAATGCAGCTTTACGAGGTTACTGGTAAAGGTGAGCTTTGAACGAGAATCAGGAAGAGACCATGAAACACCTTGTAAACAACACGTCCACTGTTTCAGAGTTGCAACAGGATGTGGTGAGTGGTGAGGTAGCGTGTTGGATGAACGAAGAACATCCGCGATTATCACGCGGAAGGGGTCAGACTAAGGGCAGAAGTGAACCGTCCCGGGCTGGTGCGTGCAGGCCGATGCCGAGAGAACTGTCCGGACCTGCGCCGCCGTCTCTCCTTGTCAGCGCGCTGCACCGTGAGCTGAGCAACGATAGTCAGTCGATTACTCTGCGAACAGCTTTGAGGTTAGTATCTCATCGTACCCTACCCCCACCCCACGCCTCCGCTATCCGACAAAGCTCTCTTGACAACGGAAGGGATGAACGGTGGACGGTGGAGGACAAACTTAGATTTCACTGAGTAGAGAGAAAGGGGAGGTAGAATTAGAAACAGACGCAATGCCGAGGGGGTATTGCAGAGCTGGAGGTGTGGTGAGGGAGAGAGAGAGAGAGAGAGAGAGAGAGAGAGAGAGAGAGAGAGAGAGAGAGAGAGAGAGAGAGAGAGAGAGAGAGAGAGAGAGAGAGAGAGAGAGAATCGTGAAAATCACCTCTATCATGAGAGGTGACCTGATAGATGTGTATTAGATGATGAGAGCATTGATCGTGCGGATAGTCAGAGGCTTTTCCCCAGGGCTGGAATGGTTACCACAAGAGGACACAGGTTTAAGGTGCTGGGGAGTAGGTACAGAGGAGATGTCAGGGGTAAGTTTTTCACTCAGAGAGTGGTGAGTGCGTGGAATGGGCTGCCGGTGACGGTGGTGGAGGCGGATACGATGGAGTCTTTTCAGAGACTTTTGGATTGGTGCATGGAGCTTAGAAAAATAGAGGACTATTGGCAGGTCTGCTAATTTCTAAGGTAGCGACATGCTCGGCACAACTTTGTGGGCCGAAGGGCCTGTACTGTGCTGTAGGTTTTCTGTTGTTCTATGTTGAGTGGACGACTGCCGCAAAGAAGAGATGGTTGGTCTGCGGATAAGTGGCGGTGTGTGGTCTGGTGGGGTTGGATGAGGGCTGGTGACGGATGGATGTGGGTTTTCTGGGCGAGTGAAGGAGGCGGGAGGATGAACATTTGAGTGAAGGCTTCTGGGAAGGAAGGTGTAAGGTTCAGTTCTGACTGGGTGCAGATAACGATAGGATGCGTTGTGAAGGGGTGCAATGCAGGGACTTTTGGCTCGGGGCACGACTGGGGAGATCATGAGCGAGTGCAGACATCTGTGACAGGAGTTGTGCATATTGAGATGCGGTGGCTAAAGTTGAGGTGTCGGCATTTTGGAGACGTGTTGATGGGCATGTTGATGTCCCTGGTAGGTGATCCGGCTTTCGGGAAGCGGATGGCAATTATAGAATTATCTGGAGCCTAGTGAGTAGTACGGCGTTTGGATAAGTTGGTGAATTAGATGTTTGAAACAGCAAAGTGGCAATGCTGTGTCGTGTGTTGGGCTCTCCAGAGTAAAACACAATTGGTAAGGAGATTTTTTTTTTAATATATGTATAGTTGGCTCAGGAGATGTATTCTGACCATTGGATTCGGTGGTGTAAATTGACGATGGTTGGTGGTTGTTGCGAGGCGATATACGGTGGAAGGAGGTGTTGAGCGATTAGGGTGTCAGCCGGTAAAGGGGAGTGATGGCCTGGAGAGTTTGATGTGGTGGACACTGAAAGTGGAGTTCTGGATGGTGGATGTTGAAAACCGTTGGCTGAGTTGGAGGTGATGTGTGTGATTTCTGAGAGTGAGGATAGAATAAACAGGAGATGCAGGTTGGGACGTGAGTCTTGGTTTGTGCCGGGGTTTGTAATCATGATATGTTTGCGTGTTTGTGTTTGTACATGTGGATTGTGTCTACAACGTATATTTTTTCTATGTGTATTTATGCGAAGGATACGTGTGAGTGTGTGTGTGTGTGTGAGAGAGAGAGAGAGAGAGAGAGAGAGAGAGAGAGAGAGAGAGAGAGAGAGAGAGAGAGAGAGAGAGAGAGAGAGAGAGAGAGAGAGAGAGAGAGAGAGAGAATCTACGCGTGATCAGTCATGCTGTTTACTTGTATATGTGTCTGTGTGCGTATGTTTGAGCCTCTGTGCATGGAGGAGAAAGATAGAACGCAAGACCCAAAATATGCCACGCAGGCGACTGAGAGAGAGGTATGCGCCAAACTGACCGCTGAAAGTGAACTGCCTGTGCACAACAGGGTGGACTCGGCGCGGTGCAAAACTGTAAGCTCGAGTCGAGCGGTATTGTCACGTGATTAAACGCACACGCATGCTCGGAAGTGTGGCAGTTCAACGCGAATTGGAAATGCCTGCAAACAGTCGCAGCGAGCGTTTCCTCCCGAGAGTTTTGATAAACGAATTTGCAACTGAGCAGAATGCAATAATGAGTGTCTCGAATTAATTGAAGAATAAAGGTGAGTGACAGTAAACGTGCCACGGATTTATATTCGATGCATGCGTGGTGAGAGTAAACTTATACACACAGGGGGTGGACGGTGACAACATCAGAACTGAGAGATTTAGTTTCAATCAATAGCAGAGTGAATGACAGCAGTGTCGGTAAACACAGCTTTTCCCAGAACTACGAATACTTGAACTGAAGCCCAGATGTGCCGCTGGCCTGACCTCGTTGTCCGTCCTGACAAACTCGGGCAAACCTCCTCTGTCGCTTCCAATCAGACGGAGTGGTTTTCTGTTTCGGCCCAGGGTGATCGGTGCACGGAAGGGCGAAGCTGCCAGCGCTGTGATTTGCGAGCAGGTGATCGCGGTCTTAACGACTGCTTCAGCAGTGTGAGGTCAGTTGCGGACTGTTCTCCCGATCGCACACCAGTTAATGTAAAGAAAGGCAAACATTATTGTCGCATATACGACCCCGAGAGTCGTTTCCCTGCCAGCATACTCATCTAGTCTGTACAGATCAACTGGAGAGCATAGTACCATAAGACGCAGGGTAGAATTAGGCCATTCAGCCCATCGAGTCTACTCCGCTATTCTATTATTATTGCTGATCCCGGATCCCACCCAATCCCGTACGCCTGCCTTCTGGCCATACACTTTCAGATCCCGACCGAACAGAAACCAATGAGCTTCCGCCTTAAACGTACCCACCGCCGTACGTGGCGGTGCATTCCCACGGATTTACTACTCGTTGGCTAAAACAATCCATCATTGTTCTTGTTCTAAAGAGTCTCCGCTCAGTTCTGAGGCTATGCCCTCAAGTTCTAATTGTCCCCGCCATGGGAAGTCTCTCTGGTCCTTTCGATATTCGCTAGGTTTCAATGAGATCCCCACATCATTTTCTAATTTCAGTGACTACAGGCGTAGTCCCTCTTCATTCCCGGAATCA
This sequence comes from Hypanus sabinus, assembly GCF_030144855.1. Taxonomy (NCBI): domain Eukaryota; kingdom Metazoa; phylum Chordata; class Chondrichthyes; order Myliobatiformes; family Dasyatidae; genus Hypanus; species Hypanus sabinus. The sequence continues at coordinate 1,153,275 of NW_026781307.1, forward strand.
TCCTCGGAAATCTCCTTTGGACTCTCTCCAATGACCAACACATCCTTTCTGAGACATGGAGCCCAAAACTGTTAGCACTATCCATATTCTGCTTGACTACAGTCTTATAAATCTTTAACAATTATCTCCTTGCTTTCATATACACCCTTTGAAATAATTCCCAACATTCCATCTGCCTTGTTTACCACAGACTCAACATGTAAATTCCGGGGGTCTTACACGAGAACTCTTAAATCCCTCTGCACCTCTGTTGTTTGAATCTTATCCCCATTTAGTTAATAGGCAGTACAGTTGTTCCTTTTACAAAGATGCATGACCAAATATTTCCCAATTCTGTATTCCATCTGCCACTTATCCTCAACACTACCTGCCCATCCATCTACCTTCACAGATCATGTCACAAGGGTACGATTCCATTATCTAAGTCAGCGACGAACAAGGTGAAAAGCCATGGTTCCAATGCGGACTCTTGAGGAACGTCCCCCAAGAACTCTAACAGGATTTGTCAGGCAAGAGTTCCCTTTACAGAATCCATGCTGATTTTGACATATTTTATCATTAGTCTCCGGGTACCTCAAGACCGCTTCCTTAATAATAGACTCCAACACTTGCCCAAGGACTGAGGTTGTACTAACTGGCCCATAATTTCCATTCTTTGCTTTCCTCCTTTTTTTAAAAAGAGTGGAGTGACAGCTGCAGTCTTCTATCCTCCGAACCATGCCAGAATCAAAACATTCTTGAAAGATAATGATCAACGCAGCCGTTATCACTTCAGCATCCGCCCTCGGGACTCTGGATGCAGTCCATCTAGCTGAGGGGAAATGTCCGCCTTAAGAGTTTGCCTAGCACTTGTTCCTTTTTGCAATAGAAATGGTACTGGCTTAGGAGCCTCTGGCACACTACTCGTGTCTTCCGCAGTGAGTACAGATGCAAAGCACCCATTATTTTTTTCCAATTTCTCCCCATCCTCCCGCCCCCCCCACACACACACATTGCTACCTCACCGGCATCATTTCCCAGTTATCCAGTATTAACTACTAACTCCCTTTTACTCTAGATTTACTCTTTTAGTATCCTGCATTGGCTACTCTGCCCTCATATTTCATGTGTTCCCTGCCTGTAGCTGTTTATTTGCCTTTTGTTGGATTTTAATTTTCCCGGTCATCCAACTTCTCAATCACTTTTGTGCCCTTATATGCCCTTCTCTGGGCTTTTCTGCAGTCCTTACCTTCCTTCGCAAGTCACGGTTGCCTACCCTTGCCATCTGAGAACTTCGTCTTCTGGAGGGCATGTCTATCCTGAGCCTTGTGAACTATTCCCAGATACTTCAGCTGTCTCGCTTCGGCCATCATCCCCGCCAGTATCCCCAACATCCAGTCCCCCTGGGCAAGCTCCTCTCATACCTTTGTAATTCCCTTTAGTCTACTGCATCGAAAACATACAGCACAACACAGGCCGACCGGCCCACAAAGCTGTGCCGAACATATCCTTACCTTAGAACGACCTAGGTGTACCCACAGCCCTCTACTTATCTGAATCCATGTATCCATCCAGGAGTCTCTTGAAAGTCGCTTCAAGTCTTTTCCGCCTCCACCACCGTCGCCGGCAGCCCAGTACACGCACTCACCGCTCTCTGAGTTAAGGTCTATCCCTGACATCGCCTTGTATCTACTCCCCAGCACATTAAAACTGTGCCCTCTCGAGTTAGCCATTTCAGCCCTGGGAAAAGGCCTCTGACTATCCACACGATGAATGTCTATCATCATCTTATATAGCTCTATCAGGTCACCTCTCATCCTCCGTTGCTCCAAGAAGAAAAGTCCAAGTTCACTCAATCTATTCTCATACGGCATGCTCCCCAATCCAGGCAACATCCTTGTAAATCTCTGCACCCTTTCTATGGTTCCAACGTCATTCCTGCAGTGAGACGACCAGAACTGAGCACAGTTCTCCAAGTGCTGTCTGACCAGGGTCCTATATAGCTACAACATTACCTCCCGGTTCTTAAATTGAATCCTACTACTGATGCAGGCCAATGCACCGTATTCCTTCTTAACCACAGAGTCAAACTGTGTAGAAGCTTGGAGTGTTCTATGACTCGGATCACAAGATCTCTCTGAGCCTCCACACTGCCAAGAGTCTTGTCAGTAATGCAATATTCTGCCATTGTATTTGTCCTGCCATAATGATCCACCTCTCACCTATCTAGGTTGAACTCCATCTGCCACTTCTCAGCCCAGTTTTGCATCCTATCAATGTCCTGCTGTAACTTCTGACATCCCTCCACACTATCCACAACACCCCCAGTCCTTTGTGTCATCAGCAAATTTACTAACATATCCTTCCACTTCCCAATCCAGGTCATTTATAAAAATCACTAAGATTAGTGATCCCAGAACAGATCCTTGAGGTCCACCTCTGGTAACTGGCTTCCATGCAGAAAGTGGCCCCACTCTTTGCCTTCTGTGGGCTATAGCTTTCTGGATCCACAAAACGGTGTCCCATTTGACCCCATGCCTCCTTACTTTCTCAATAACTCTTGCAAGGGGTACCTTATCAAATGTCTCGCTAAAATCCATATACGCTACATCTACGGTTCTACCTCCATCAATGTGTTTAGAAACATCCTCAAAAAAATTTCAAATCAGGTTCGTGAGGCACGACCTGCCTTGACAAAAGCCATGCTGACTATTCCTAATCATACTATGCCTCTCCAAATGTTCATAAATCCTGCCTCTCGGGATCTTCTCCATCAACTTACCAACCAATGAGTTAAGACTCCACTGGTCTATAATTTCCTGGGCTATCCTACTTCCTTTCTTGAATAAAGGAACCATAACCTTCCAATCCTCCAAAGCCTCTCCAATCCTGCAAAGATCATTGCCAGAGGCTCAGCAATCTCCTCCCTCACTTTCCACTGTAGCCTGGGGAACATCTCGTTTGGTCCGGTGACTTTTCCAACTCGATACTTTCCAAAAGCTCCAGCACATCCTCTTCCTTAATATCTACATTCTCAAGCTTTTCCGTCTGCTGAAAGTCATCCCGACAATCGCCAAGATTCGTTTCCATAATGAATACTGAAGCAAAATATTCATTAAGTACCTCTCCATCTCCGCTGGTTCCATCCCTTTACACCTTCACACTTGAGTTGTACTTATATCTCATGTCTTATCCTCTTGTTCTTCGTATCCTTGTAGAACGCTTCGGGGTTTCCCTTAATCCTGTCCGCCAAAGTCTTCTCATGGCCCCCTCTGGCTCTCCCAGATTCATTCTTAAGCTCCTTCTTGCCAGCCTTATAGTTTTCTAGATCTCTATCATTACCTGGTTTTTTGACCATTTAACCACATAATCATATAACATTTACAGTACGGAAAAAGGCCATTTCGGCCATTCTAGTCCGTGCCGAATGCTTACTCTCACCTAGTCCCACTGACCCGCACTCAGCCCATAACCCTCCATTCCTTTCCTGTCCATATACCTATCCAACTTTACTGTAAATGACAATACCGAACCTACCTCTACCACTTCTACTGGAAGCTTGTTCCACACAGATACCACTCTGTAGGTAAAGAAATTTCCCCTCGTCTCATTTCTAAACCTTTGACCGTTAACTCTCAACTCATGTCCACTTGTTTGAATCTCTCCTACTCTCAATGGAAAAACCCTATCTACGACAGCTCTATCTATCCCCCTCATAATTTTCACCTCTATCAAAACCCCTCAACCTACGCTCCAAAGAATAAAGACCTGACTTGTTCAATCTTTCCATTCTAACTTAGGTGCTGAAACCCAGGTAACATTCTAGTAAATTTTCTCTGTACTCTCTGACCAGAACTGTACGCAATACTCCAAATTCGGCCTTACCAATGCCTTGTACAATTTTAACATTACATCCCAACTCCTATACTTAATGCTCTGATTTACAAAGGCCAGCATACCAAAAGCTTTCTTCACGAACCTATCCACATGAGATTCCACTTTCAGGGAACTATGCACCATTATTCCTAGATCACTCTATTTTACCGCATTCTTCAATGCCCCACAATTTACCATTTACCATGTATGTCCGATTTGTATTATTCCTAACAAAATGTAGCACCTCACACTTATAAGCATTAAACTCCATCTGCCATCTTTCAGCCCACTCTTCTAACTGGCTTAAATCTCTCTGCAAACTTTGAAAACCTACTTCATTATCCACAACGTCACCTAACTTAGTATCATCTGCATACTTACTAATCTAATTTACCACCCCATCATCCAGATCATTAATGTATATGACAAACAACATTGGACCCAGTACAGATCCCTGAGGCACACCACTAGTCACCGGCCTCCACCTGATAAACAGTTATTCACCACTACTCTCTGGCATCTCCCATCCAGCCACTGCTGAATCCATTTTACTACTTCAATATTAATACCTAACGATTGTACCTTTCTAACTATCCTTCCGTGCGGAGCCGTGTCATAGGCCTTACTGAAGTCCATATAGACAACTTCCATTCCTTTAACCTCGTCAACTTTCCTCGTAACCTCTTCAAAAAATTCAATGTCAAACATGACCTTCCTCGCACAAATCCATGTTGACTGTTTATCATCAGACCCTGTCTATCCAGATAATTAAATATGCCATCTCTAAGAATACTTTATATTAATTTACCCACCAGTGTCGTCAAACTGACAGGCCTATAGTTGCTAGGTTTACTCTTAGAACACTTTTTAAACAATGGAATCACATGAGCAATACGCCAATTCTCCGGCACCATTCCCGTTTCTAATGACATTTGAAATATTTCTGTATTCATTTCATTTGAAATAGCCCCTGCTATTTCTACACTAACCTCCCTCAATGTCCTAGGGAATATCCTGTCAGGATTTGGAGATTTGTCCACTTTTATATTCTTGAAAGCGCCAGTACTTCCTCCTCTTTAATCGTCATAGTTTCTATAATTTCCCTACTCATTTCCCTTACCTTACACAAGTCACTATCCTTCTCCTTAATGAATACCGAAGAAAAGAAATTGTTCAAACTCTCCACCATCTCTTTCGGCTACACACATAGCTGTCCACTCTGATTCTCTAAGGGACCAATTTTATCCCTCATTATCCTTTTGCTATTAATATAACTGTTGAAACCCTTCGGATTTATTTTCACCTTACTTGCCAAATCAGCCTCGTATCTTCTTTTAGTTTGTCTAATTTCTTTCTTAATATTGTTCTTAACATTCTTTCTTAATTTCTTTCTTAACATTCTTTATATTCCTCGAGCACATCATTTACTCCTTGCTGCCTATATTTATTGTAGATATCTCTGTTTTTCCCAACCAAGCTTCCAATATCCCTTGAATACCATGGCTCCCTCAAACTTTTAACTTCTCCTTTCAACCTAACAGGGACATAAAGATTCTGTACCCTTAAAATTTCACTATTAAATGACCGCCATTTCTCTATTACATCCTTCCTATAAAACAAAATGTCCGAATCCGCTCCTTCTAAATCCTTTCGCATCTCCTTAAAGTTAGACTTGCTCCAATCAAAAATCTCAAACCTGGGTCCAGTCCTATCCTTCTCCATAATTATATTGAAACTAATGGCATTGTGGTCACTGGATCCGAAATGCTCCCCTACACATACCTCTGTCACCTGACCTATTTCATTCCCTAACAGAAGATCCAACACTGCCCCTTCTCTGGTTGGTAACTCTATGTATTGCTGCAAAAAACTACCCTGCACACAATTCACAAACTCCAAACCATCCATGCCTTCTACAGTATGGGCTTTCCAGTCTATGTGTGGAAAATTAAAATCTCCCACAATCACAACCCTGTGCTTACTACAAATATCTGCTATATTCTTGCAGATTCACTCCTCCAATTCTCGCTCCCCATTAGGTGGTCTATAGTACACCCCTATAAGTGTTACTACATCTTTCCCATTCCTCAAATCCACCCAAATAGTATCCCCAGACGAGCCCTCTAATCTATCCTACCAGAGCACCGTTGTAATATTTTCTCTGACAAGCAACGCAACACCTCCCCCTCTTGTCCCTCCGATTCTATCACACCTGTAGCAACGAAATCCAGGAATATTTAGTTGTCAATTACACCCCTCCTGCAACCATGTTTCACCAATAGCTTTGACATCATATTTCCAGGTATCAACCCATGCTCTAAGCTCATCCACCTTTCTTACAATGCTTCTAGCACTAAAATGAATGCATTTAAGAAATCCTCCACCTCCTCCTCTCCGTTTATCTCTAACTGTACAAAGAACTTTACTGTCTTCTTTTTCTTCATTCTCCCATACATTTGTTCCTACTCTTTTGTTCCACTCCCTCCTCATATCTACTTTAAATCCACTGGAGCCTATCTAGCAAACCTACCTGCAAGAATATTTGTCCCTCTCCAGTTCAGATGTAAACATTCCCGCAAGAACAGCTCCCACCTTCCCTGGAAAACTGCCCAATTATCTATAAATCTGAAGCCCTCACTCCTGCGCCATGTCTTCAGCCACGTGTTGATCTGCACCATCTTATTATTTCTCAACCCACCTGCACGTGGCACTGGTAGCAATCCTGAGATTGCTACCAGTGAGGTCCTGTCCTTTAACTTCGCACCTAGCTCCCTAAACTCACCTTTCAGGACCTCCTCACTCTTCCTATCCACGTCATTGGTCGCTACGTGGACCACTACATCCGGCTGCTCACCCTCCCTCTTGAGAATACTGAGAACTCGATCCGAGATATCGCGGATCCTGGCACCAGGGATGCAACAGACCATCCAGGATTCTCGATCTCTTCCACAGAACCTCCTATCGGTTTCCATAACTACCCTCTTTTCCCTCCTTCCCTTCTGAACTGAGGGTCCAGTCTCGGTGCCAGAGAAGCAACCACTGCAACTTGTCCCCGGTAGGTCGTCCATACAACTGTACCCAAAACGGTATACTCATTGTTGATAGGAACGGCCACAAGGGTGCTCTGCTCTTCCTGTTTATTCTCCTTCCCTTTCCTGATAGTCACCCAACTACATGTCTCCTGACCCCTAGGGGTGACTATCTCCCTGAAACTCCTGTCTATTTCTGCCACTACCTCCCTAATGATACGAAGTTCATCCAGCTCCAGCTCCAGCTCCCGAACACGGTTTGTCAGGATCTTCAACTGGATGCACCTTTTGCGGGTGTAGACGTTTCGTATCTCTATTTTTCTGCTGGACTAGAGTTACAACAGCCTTTCCTGTACGCTACCATCATTTCACTGCCTCTTTGGAACGTATCTCCTGCAAAGCCCCAAGCAAATACCGCCTGAACACTTGCCACACTTCTTCCGCACGATTCGCTGAGAACATCAGTTCCCAATTTATGCTTCCTGCTTGATAGCCTCACACTTCCTCTTACTCTAATTAAACTTTTCCCTAACTGGTCTGTTTCTATCACTCTCCAATGATATGGTAAAAGAGATAGAATTATGATCACTCTCTCCAAAATGCTCTCCCACTGAGAGATCTGACACCTGATCAGGTTCATTTCCCAATACCGGATCAAGTACAGCATCTCCACTTGTAGGCTTACCTACATATTGTGCCAAGAAACCTTCCTGAACACACATAACAATCTCTACCCCATCTAAACTCCTCACTCTAGGGAAATGCCAATCAATATTTGGAAGATTAAAATCTCCCACCACAACATCCCTGTTATTGTTACTCCTTTCCAGAATCTGTCTCCCTATCTTCACCTCGATGTCCCTGTTACTATTGGGTGGTCTATGAAAATATCCAGTAGAGTTATTGATCCCTTCCTAACCTCTACCCATACAGACTCCTTAGTTGACCCCTCCATGACCTCCTCTTTTCTGCAGCCATGCAAATATCTCTGATCAACAGTGCCACGCCCCCATCTCTTTTGCCTCCCTCCCTGTCCTTCCTGAAACATCGAAAGCCTCGCTGTTAAAGTAGCCATTCCTGACCCTGCACCATCCAAGGGTCTGCAATGGCCACAACATCATAGCTCATCCACTTTGTTCATAATACTCCTCGCATTAAAATAGACACATCTCAAACCATCGGTCTGAGTGCGTCCCTTCCCTATCACTTACTGTATTGCAGGTGTGCTTCCCCCTCTTAAACTGCAATATGAATTCAGTCTTGTTATAATCACTGCCTTCAAAGGGCTCCTTTACGTTCTCACTAATAAGATCTGGGTTATTATACAAGAGCAAATCTAAAAACCTTTCCCTCTAAAGGGTCAATTACAAGCTGCTTTTAAAAACCATCTCGTAGGAATTCAACAGATTTCCTCTCTTGCGATCAGACGCCAATTTGATTTCCCCAATCCTCTTGCATATTGAAGTCCCCTGTTACAGTAATTGCATTGCCCTTATTAGCTATGCAGAAGGCAAAAAATATGCAAATTCAAATATAAATTCAGAATAATAAATAACGCGTACGTGAAATAAAAAAGATATTGGATTCTTGAAGTGAGATTATTGTCTGTGAGAACATCTCAATGGTTGGCAGTTTGATTGCAGTTAACAGCTTTGTTCAAGGTTACGGAGTAGTAACTATTCTTCAACTTGCTGAAACGAGTCCTGAGGACATTATGCATTCTAGTTGATGGTAACAGCGAGAAAAGAGCATGGCGCAGGTGGTGAGAATTTCTGATGGTGAAGGCTGCTTTGCTACCACAGTGTATCCTTTAGATGTGCTCAATCATTTGATGGTACTAATACTGTGCCAAAGGCACTACCGTTCAGAATTCAAAGCTAGGCCACGATAGAGCCAATCATCATAAGTTCCACGACACATCTATAGAATTTTATCAAAGTTTTAGATGTCATTCCGAATCTATGCAATCTCGTAAAGATGTAGAGGAGTTGTTGTCATTTGCTCACAATTGCACGCGTGCTCTGTACAGGTCAGGCCCTCTGAAATGGTAACACCTAAGCATTTAGAGTTGATAACCCTCTGCTCCTCTGATCCTCCATTGAGGACGTGATTGTGGACATCTGGTTACCCTTCCCAGAAGTCTACAATCAGTTCCTTTGTCTTACTGGCATTGAGTGATATTTTGTGGTTATGACTCCAGATTTCAATCCCCCTCTTGTATGCTCGATTCTTTGCTACCTTTGATTCTGCTCTCAACCGTGGTCTCATCAGCAAACTTGAATATGGAATTGTAGCTGAGGAACAAGGGCATCTTTGTGAAATACTCTCTCCAAACGAGGTAAACAGCAGCTTGAGGTAGCTGAACGGCGAAAATAAAAATGGGGAACGAGAAAGGCGCATAAAAGAAATTACAAGATAGAAATCAAAGAATTTAATAATCACAGAAAAGACAACACGACATAGAAAGATTGGAAAGTCGGCCAGTGGAGTTGGATGCTCGCCCAATGAACTGAGAGACGATTCATTTTGACAGATTATCAGTATTCTTCCATTGGGGCAATCTGACAACTGCATTCCATTTAACGTAATTATTCTCCCCCTTCATCTTCTCAGGCAGTCGCTGACAAATATTCACCGCCCCTCTGTTTGAAACACAGCTTCAAAAGTTTCATGTAAATGTCTGCCCTGTCCGACAAAGTGATATTCTTAATTTCTATAATCTCCGATCATCTGAATATTTATGGTCCTCATAATTTTGTACTCTCTGGGAGATTAAGCCACAGCGCCTATTTCTGGTTTTATGTCTCAACCTTCCGCCTGTGTTTTCAATTCTGCTTTGCAGGACTCCATTGCCTTTTCAAGATATGGCACTGATGCAAACATAATTCCCCTTGGCGTGAAGAGCTTGCGCTACAAGAAGACATTAACCATGCAAGGACAACTTTTTAACAGGAACATCAGTGACTGAGGGGAGACATCACAGAAGTGTATCGAATTATATATGACGCAGAATAGACCTCCAGTTTTCGTTCACAGTCGGAATTTGTAATACTAGGAATCATGTAATTAATTTGAGAAGTTTGGGGATGGGGGTGGCTAGGGGGTGGTGTCCAAAGAAGATCTCTGGCATTATTATAAATGAAAGAGGTTTGAGGACCTGGAATGGGCTAAAAGTGTGCTAACGCAGGCGCATACTTGAGACATTTTGACATGCTTCGGCATTTCCATCTGCAGAAACTAGAGAGATATTTATTTGTGTGGATAGAAAGGAGTAGCTTACCACGTTTTTGATAACTATTTCCATGATTTCGACACAACATATTGAGCTGATGGGACTTCTCCCGAGACTTTTTGCTTTATATCCCCTGTTCGATGCACTATTCTGTGACCTCATCAATGTCTTCCTAAATTCCACGCATACAACATCTAGAGATCTGCCATCTTCGATTATTTCCGCCGCCTAAAAAATATCAATGACGTCAGCAAGACATGACCTATCCTGCACAAAGACCACAATTAGGCCACAATGTACTGAATGCTTGTGCCTACTCCATAATCATCCTTTCCAATTGTTTTTCTACCACGTCGTGAATTAACCCTTCTTGAATAACAGAACATCACTAACTAGTTTGCAGCCCAGTGTATACTCACATATGAAAAGTGAGGACAATAAGCTCCAGACCTGTACAACCCCAACTTCTGCCTCTTTTAATGACAATCGCGGGTCCTGATTATCATTTATGTGATAAAGGGTTTGGACTGAATGATTTCCTAGGGATTGTACATATTTAAGTAACAGCTAAGGAAAACCAGGTAGGGAATAACGTCCATTCCAAGATAGTAAAACAACAAAAACTAAATCGCACAAGCTCCCAGACAGACAAAAGCAACCGAGATAAATTCCCGGTGACAGGAATCCACGGAGATTTTTTTTTCCAAAACTGGTTCTCGCAAGGCTGCGTTCCACCTAACTTTCCTTCTAATAGTCTTATTGTCAATGGTCAAGCAAGATGGCTAAACCTACAGAGCTATGATCTTTTCAAAGTTTTATAAAACTATACAACTTATAAATTGAATGTTCAGTGAGAGTGTCAATGGAGTGACACAGTTTGGGGTAGTACTGATAGACTAGCTCAAACTTGGGTTGTACTGATGCGGTGGTTCAATCTCAGGTCGTACAGGTGGAGTGGTTCAATCTGGGGTAGTACTGATGGAGTGTTTCAAACTGGGGTAGTATAGATGGAGAGGTTCAATCTGGGGTAGCACTGATGGAGTGGCAATCTGGGGTAGAACTGATGGAGTGTTTCAAGTAGGGGTAGTACTGATGGGGTGGTTCAATCCGGGCAGTGCTGATGGAGAGGTTCAGTCTGGGTAGTACTGATGGAGTGGTTCAGTCTGGGTAGTACTGATGGAGTGTTTCAAACTGGGGTAGTATAGATGGAGAGGTTCAATCTGGGGTAGCACTGATGGAGTGGCAATCTGGGGTAGAACTGATGGAGTGTTTCAAGTAGGGGTAGTACTGATGGGGTGGTTCAATCCGGGCAGTGCTGATGGAGAGGTTCAATCTGGGTAGTACTGATGGAGTGGTTCAGTCTGGGTAGTACTGATGGAGTGTTTCAAACTGGGGTAGTATAGATGGAGAGGTTCAATCTGGGGTAGCACTGATGGAGTGGCAATCTGGGGTAGAACTGATGGAGTGTTTCAAGTAGGGGTAGTACTGATGGGGTGGTTCAATCCGGGCAGTGCTGATGGAGAGGTTCAATCTGGGGTAGTACTGATGGGGTGGTTCAATCCGGGCAGTGCTGATGGAGAGGTTCAATCTGGGGTAGTACTGATGGGGTGGTTCAATCCGGGCAGTGCTGATGGAGAGGTTCAATCTGGGGTAGTACTGATGGGGTGGTTCAATCCGGGTAGCACTGAAGGAGAGGTTCAATCTGGGGTAGTACTGATGGAGTGGTTCAATCTGGGGTAGTACTGCTGGAGTGGTTTAATCTGGGGAGGTACAGATGGGGTGGTTCAATCTGGAGTAGTAGAGATGGAGAGTTTCAATCGGGTAGTACTGATGGAGTGGTTCAATCTGGGGTAGTACTGATGGAGTGGTTCAGTCTGGGGTAGTATGGATGGAGTGGTTCAATCTGGGGAGGTACTGATGGAGTGGTTCAGTCTGGGGTAGTATGGATGGTGTGGTTCAGTCTGGGGTAGTATTGATGGAGTGTTTCATCTGGAGTGGTACTGACGGAGTGTAACAATCTGGGGAAGTACAGATGGAGTGCTTCAGTCTGGGGTAGTATAGATGGAGCTTTTCTACCTGGTGTAGTATAGATGGAGTGGTTCAATCAGGGTTAGTACTGAGGGAGTGGTTCAGTCTGTGGTAGTGCTCAGGGAGTGTTTCAACCTGGGGTACTACTAAGTGAGTGTTTCATCCTGGGGTAGTATAGTTGGAGTGGTTCAATCTGGTGTAGTACTGATGAAGTGGATCAATCTGGGGTAGAACTGATTCAGTGATTCAATCTGGTGTAGTACTGATGAGGTGGTTCAGAATGGGGTAGAACTCATGTAGTGTTTCAGTCTGGGGTTGTACTGATGAGGTTGTTCAATCGGTGTTAGAACAGATGGAGTAGTTCAATCTAGGATAGTACACATGGGGTTGTTCAATCTGGGATAGAAATCTGGGGTAGTACTGATGGAGTGGTTCAAACTGGGACAGTACTGATGGGGTGGTTCATTCTGGGTTAGTACTGATGGAGTGGTTCAATCAGGGGAGGTACTGAAGGGCTGGTTCAATCTGGGGTAGTAATGATGGAGTGCTTCAGTCTGGGGTAATATTGAGGGAGTGGTTCAATCTGTTGTAGTACTGATGGACTAGTTTAAGCTGCAGTTGGACTGCTGGAGTGGTTCAATCTGGGGTAGTATAGATGGAGTTCTTCAGTCTTGGGTATTACAGACAGAGGAGTTCAATCTGGGGTATTACTGATGGAATAGTTTAACCTGCAGTTGGACTGATGGAGTGGTTCATTCTGAGGTAGGGTAGATGGACTGGTTCAGACTGGGGGGAAGCACTGATGAGTTGTTGCAATTTGGGGTAGTACTGATAGAGTGGGTCAACCTGGGATAATACTGTTGGAGTGTTTCAATCTGGGGTAGTATAGATGGAGTTGTTCAGTCTGGGGTAGTTCTGATGGAGTGATTCCGTCTGGGCTAGTACTGATGGGGTGGTTCAATCTGGGGTAGTATAGATGGAGTTCTTCAGTCTGGGGTATTACAGACAGAGGAGTTCAATCTGGGGGATTACTGATGAAGTAGTTTAACCTGCAATTGGGCTGATGGAGTGGCTCATTCTGGTGTAGTGCTGTTGCGGTGGTTCAGTCTGTGGTAGTATTGCTGGGGTGGTTCATTCTGAGGTAGGGTAGATGGAGTGGTTCAGTCTGGGGGAAAGCACTGATGAGTTGTTGCAATTTGGGGTAGTACTGATAGAGTGGGTCAACCTGGGATAATACTGTTGGAGTGTTTCAATCTGGGGTAGTACTGATAGAGCGGTTAAATCTGGGGTACTACTGATGGAGTGTTTCAACCTGGGGTAGTACTGATAGGGTGGTTCAATCTGGGGTAGTACTGATGGAGTGGCTCAATCTGGGGTAGTACTGATGGAGTGTTTCAGTCTGCGGTAGTACTGGTGGATTGGTTCAATCTGTGGTATTACTGACGGAGTTGTTCAATCTGGAGTGGTACGATGGTGTGTTTCAATCTGGGGTAGTACTGATGGAGTGGTTCAATCTGGGGTAGTACTGACGGAGTAGTTTAACCTGCAGTTGGACTGATTGAGTGGTTCATTCTGGGGTAGAACAGATGGAGTTTTTCAAACAGAGGAAGTACTGATGTGGTGGTTCAATCCGGGTAGTACTGATGGAGAGGTTCATTCTGGGGTAGTACTGATGGGGTGGTTCAATCCGGGTAGCACTGATGGGGAGGTTCAATCTGGGGTAGTACTGCTGGAGTGGTTTAATCTGGGGAGGTACAGATGGGGTGATTCAATCTGGAGTAGCACTGATGGAGAGTTCCAATCGGGTAGTACTGATGGGGTGGTTCAATCTGGGATAGTACTGATGGAGTGGTTCAGTCTGGGGTAGTATGGATGGGGTTGTTCAATCTGGGGTAGTATTGATGGAGTGTTTCTACCTGGTGTAGTATAGATGGAGTGGTTCAATCAAGGTTAGTACTGATGAAGTGGATCAATCTGGGGTAGAACTGATTCAGTGATTCAATCTGGTGTAGTACTGATGAGGTGGTTCAGACTGGAGTAGAACTCATGTAGTGTTTCAGTCTGGGGTTGTACTGATGAGGTTGTTCAATCGGTGTTTGAAAAGATGGGGTTGTTCAGTCTAGGGTAGTACACATGGGGTTGTTCAATCTGGGATAGAAATGATGGAGTGATTCAGACTGGGGTAGTACTGATGGAGTGGTTCAATCAGGGGAGGTACTGAAGGGCTGGTTCAATCTGGAGTAGTAATGATGGAGTGCTTCAGTCTGGGGTAATATTGACGGAGTGGTTCAATCTGGTGTTGTACTGATGGACTAGTTTAACCTGCAGTTGGGCTGATGGAGTGGCTCATTCTGGTGTAGTGCTGTTGCGGTGGTTCAGTATGTGGTAGTCTTGATGGGGTGGTGCATTCTGCCGTAGTATTGCTGGGGTGGTTCATTCTGAGGTAGGGTAGATGGAGTGGTTCAGTCTGGGGGGAAGCACTGATGAGTTGTTGCAATTTGGGGTAGTACTGATAGAGTGGGTCAACCTGGGATAATACTGTTGGAGTGTTTCAATCTGGGGTAGAACTGATAGAGCGGTTAAATCTGGGGTACTACTGATGGAGTGTTTCAACCTGGGGTAGTACTGATAGGGTGGTTCAATCTGGGGTAGTACTGATGGAGTGGCTCAATCTGGGGTAGTACTGATGGAGTGTTTCAGTCAGCAGTAGTACTGGTGGATTGGTTCAATCTGTGGTATTACTGACGGAGTTGTTCAATCTGGGGTAGTACGATGGTGTGTTTCAATCTGGGGTAGTACTGATGGAGTGGTTCAATCTGGGGTAGTACTGACGGAGTAGTTTAACCTGCAGTTGGACTGATTGAGTGGTTCATTCTGGGGTAGAACAGATGGAGTTTTTCAAACAGCGGAAGTACTGATGGGGTGGTTCAATCCGGGTTGCACTGATGGGGAGGTTCAATCAGGGGTAGTACTGATGGAGTGATTCAATCTGTGGTAGTACTGCTGGAGTGGTTTAATCTGGGGAGGTACAGATGGGGTGATTCAATCTGGAGTAGCACTGATGGAGAGTTTCAATCGGGTAGTACTGATGGGGTGGTTCAATCTGGGATAGTACTGGAGTGGTTCAGTCTGGGGTAGTATGGATGGGGTTGTTCAATCTGGGGTAGTATTGATGGAGTGTTTCTACCTGGTGTAGTATAGATGGAGTGGTTCAATCAAGGTTAGTACTGTTGAAGTGGATCAATCTGGGGTAGAACTGATTCAGTGATTCAATCTGGTGTAGTACTGATGAGGTGGTTCAGAGTAGAACTCATGTAGTGTTTCAGTCTGGGGTTGTACTGATGAGGTTGTTCAATCGGTGTTTGAACAGATGGAGTAGTTCAGTCTAGGGTAGTACACATGGGGTTGTTCAATCTGGGATAGAAATGATGGAGTGATTCAGACTGGGGTAATATCAATCTGGTGTTGTACTGATGGACTAGTTTAAGCTGCATTTGGACTGATGGAGTGGTTCAATCTGGGCTATTATAGATGGAGTTGTTCAGTCTGGGGTAGTACTGATGGAGTGATTCCGTCTGGGCTAGTACTAATGGGGTGGTTCAATCTGGGGTAGTATAGATGGAGTTCTTCAGTCTGGGGTATTACAGACAGAGGAGTTCAATCTGGGGAAGCACTGATGAGTTGATGCAATCTGGGGTAGTACTGATAGAGTGGTTCAAACTGGGGTAATACTGTAGGAGTGTTTCAATCTGGGATAGTACTGATGGAGTGTTTCTATCTGGGGTAGTACGATCGAGTGCTTCCGTCTGGGGTAGTACTGATGGAATAGTTCTGTCTGGCGTAGCACTGATGGAGTGGTGCAATCTGGAGTTGTACTGATGGAGTGTTCCAATCTGGGGTAGTACTGATGGAGTTGTTCAATCTGGGGTAATATAGATGGATTGGCTCAGTCTGGGGTAGAACTGATGGGATGTTTCCGTCTGGGCTAGTACTGATGGGGTGGTTCAATCCGGGGTAGTATAGATGAAATTCTTCAGTCAGGGGTATTACAGACAGAGGAGTTCAATCTGTGGTATTACTGATGGAGTAGTTTAACCTGCAGTTGGACTGATGGAGTGGCTCATTCTGGTGTAGTACTGTTGCGGTTCTTCAGTCTGTGGTAGTCTTGATGGGGTGGTGCATTCTGCGGTAGAATTGCTGGGGTGGTTCATTCTGCGGTAGGGTAGATGGCGTGTTTCAGTCTGGGGTAGTACTGATGTAGTGGTTCAATCTGGGGTAGTATAGACGGAGTGGCTCAGACTCGGGTAGTAGTGATGGAGTGTTTCAGTCTGCGGTAGTACTGATGGAGTGTTTCCATCTGGGGTAGTACTGATGGATTGGATCAATCTGTGGTAGTACTGACGGAGTGGTTCAATTTGGGGTTGTACCGATGGTGTGTTTCAATCTGGGGTATTACTGATGAAGTAGCTTAACCTGCAGTTGGGCTGATGGAGTGGTTCATTCTGGTGTAGTACTGTTGCGGTGGTTCAGTCTGTGGTAGGGTAGATGGAGTGGTTCAGTCTGGGGAAGCACTGATGAGTTGTTGCAATTTGGGGTAGTACTGATGGAGTGGGTCAACCTGGGGTAATAATGTTGGAGTGTTTAAATCTGGGGTAGTACTGATAGAGCGGTTCAATCTTGGGTAGTACTGATGGTGTGGTTCAGTCTGGGTTAGTACTGATGGAGTTGTTCAATCAGGGGAAGCACTGATGAGTTGTTGCAATCTGGGGTAGTACTGATGGAGTGGGTCAACCTGGGGTAATACTGTTGGAGTGTTTCAATAAGGGGTAGTACTGATGGATTGGTTCAATCTGTGGTAGTACTGACGGAGTGGTTCAATCTGGGGTTGTACCGATGGTGTGTTTCAATTTGGGGTAGTACTGATTGAGTTGTTCAATCTGGGGTAGTAAAGATGTAGTTCTTCAGTCTGGGGTATTACAGACAGAGGAGTTCAATCTGGGGTATTAATGACGGAGCAGTCTAACCTGCAGTTAAACTGATGGAGTGGTTCATTCTGGTGTAGTACTGTTGGGGTGGATCAGTCTGTGGTAGTCTTGCTGGGGTGGTGCATTCTGCGGTAGTATTGCTGGGGTGGTTCATTCTGAGGTAGGGTAGATGGACTAGTTCAGTCTGGGGAAGCACTGATGAGTTGTTGCAATCTGGGGTAGTACTGATGGAGTGGGTCAACCTGGGGTAATACTGCTGGAGTGTTTCAATCTGGAGTAGTACTGATGGAGTGTTTCAATCTGGGGTAGAACTGATGGAGTGGTTCAGTCTGGGGTAGTACTGATAGAGTGGTTGAAACTGGGGTAATACTGTAGGAGTGTTTCAATCTGGCGTAGTACTGATGGAGTGGTTCAATCTGGAGTTGTACTGATGGAGTGTTCCAATCTGGGGTAGTACTGATGGAGTTGTTCAATCTGGGGTAATATAGATAGATTGGCCCAGTCTGGGGTAGAACTGATGGGGTGTTTCAATCTGAGGTAGTACTGATGCATTGGTTCAATCTGTGGTAGTACTGACGGATTGGTTCAATCTGGGGTAGTACTGATGGAGTGGATCAATCTGGGGTTTTACCGATGGAATGGTTAAATCTGGGTTAGAACTTATGGAATGGTTCAAACTGGGGTAGAACTCATGGTGTGGATCAGTCTGGGGTCGTACTGATGCAGTGGTTCAATCTGGGGAAGCACTGAAGAGTTGTTGCAATCTGGGGTAGTACTGCTAGTGTGGTTCTAACTGGGGTAATACTGTTAGAGTGTTTCAATCTGTGGTAGTACTGAGAGTGTTTCAATCTGGGGTAGTACAGACGGAGTGTTTGAATCTGGGGTAGTACGATCGAGTGCTTCAGTCTGGGGTAGTACTGATGGAGTAGTTCCGTATGGCGTAGTACTGATGGAGTGTATCAATCTGGGGTAGTACCAATCGAATGCTTCAATCTGGGGTAGTACTGATGGGGTGGCTCTGTCTGGCGTAGTACTGATGGTGTGTTTCAATCTGGGTTTGTACTGATGGGATGGATCAATCTCGGGAATTATAGATCGGGTGGTTCAATCTGGGGTAGGACTGATGGAGTGGCTCAGTCTGGGGTAGTACTGATGGAGTGATTCAGTCTGTGGTAGTATTGATGGGGTAGTTCATTCTGGGTTAGAAATGATGCAGTAGTTCAAACTAGGGTAGTACTCATGAGGTTGTTCAATCTGGGGTACTACTGATGTAGTGGTTCAATCTGGGGTAGCACAGATGTTGTGTTTCAATCTGGGGTAGTACTGATGGAGTGTTTCTATCTGGGGTAACACTGATGGAGTGTTTACATATGGGGTAGTACTGATGGAGTGGTTCAATCTGTGGTTGTATTGATGGAGTGTTTCAATCTGGGGTAGTACTGATGGAGTTCTTCAATCTGGGGTAGTTTAGATGGAGTGGCTCAGTCTGGGGTAGTACTGATGTGGTGTTTCAATCTGCGGTAGTACTGACGGAGTGGTTCAGTCTGGGGTAGTACTGATGTAGTGGTTCAATCTAGGGTATTATAGATGGATTGGCTCAGTCTGGGGTAGTACTTTTGGAGTGTTTCAGTCTGCGGTAGTACTGATGGAGTGTTTCCATCTGGGGTAGTACTGATGGATTGGTTCAATCTGTGATAGTACTGAAGGATTGGTTCAATCTGTGATAGTACTGACGGAGTGGTTCAATTTGGAGTTGTACCCGATTGTGTGTTTCAATCTGGGGTATTACTGATGAAGTAGTTTAACCTGCAGTTGGAGTTTTGGAGTGGTTCATTCTGGTGTAGTACTGTTGCGGTGGTTCAGTATGTGGTAGTCTTGATGGGGTGGTGCATTCTGCGGTAGTATTGCTGGGGTGGTTCATTCTGAGGTACGGTAGAAGGACTGGTTCAGTCTGGGGTAGCACTGATGAGTTGTTGTAATCTGGGGTAGTACTGATGGAGTGGGTCAACCTGGGGTAATACTGTTGGAGTGTTTAAATCTGGGGTAGTACTGAGAGAGCGGTTCAATCTTGGGTAGTACTGATAGAGTGGTTCAATCTGGGGTAGAACTGATGGAGTGGTTCAGTCTAGGTTAGTACTGATGTAGTTGTTCAATCTGGGGAAGCACTGATGAGCTGTTGCAATCTGGGGTACTACTGATGGATTGGTTCAATCTGTGGTAGTACTGACGGAGTGGTTCAATCTGGGGTGATACCGATGGTGTGTTTCAATCTGGGGTAGTACTGATGGAGTTGTTCATTCTGGGGTAGTATAGAATGAGTTCTTCAGTCGGGATATTACAGACAGAGGAGTTCAATCTGGGGTATTACTGCTGGAGTAGTTTAACCTGCAGTTGGACTGATGGAGTGGTTCATTCTGGTGCAGTACTGTTGCGGTGGTTCAGTCTGTGGTAGTCTTGATGGGGTGGTGCATTCTGCGGTAGTATTGCTGGGGTGGTTCATTCTGAGGTTGGGTAGATGGACAGGTTCATTCTGGGGAAGCACTGATGAGTTGTTGCAATCTGGGGTAGTTCTGATGGAGTGGGTCAACCTGGGGTAATACTGCTGGAGTGTTTCAATCTGGGGTAGTACTGATAGAGCGGTTCAATCTGGGGTAGTACTGATGGAGTTGTGCAATCTGGGGAAGCACTGATGAGTTGTTGCAATCTGGGGTAGTACTGATAGAGTGGCTAAAACTGGGTTAGTACTGAAGGAGTGCTTCAATCTGGGGTAGTTCTGATGGAGTGATCCAGTCTGGGGTAGTATTGATGGGGTAGATCAATCTGGGTTAGAACTGATGGAGTTGTTCAATCTGGGGTAGTAATGAGGAAGTGCTTCAGGCTGGTGTAGTACTGAAGGAGTGTTTCAATATGGGGTAGAAAATGGAGTGATTCAGTCCGGGGTAGTTCTGATGGATTGTTTCAATCTGTGGTAGTACTGATGGAGTGGTTCAATCTGGGCCAGTAATGATGGAGTAGCTTAACCTGCAGTTGGACTGATGGAGTGGTTCATTCTGGTGTATTACTGTTGCGGTGGTTCAATCTGGTGAGGCCCTGATGTAGTGGTTCAGTCTGGGGTAGTCTTGCTGAGGTGGTGCATTCTGCGGTAGTGTAGATGGAGTGGCTCAGTCTGGGGTAGTACTGATGGAGTGGTTCAACCTGGAGCCGTACTGAAGTGGTGCTTCAACATGGGATAGTACTGATGGAGTGGCTCAGTCTGGGGTAGTACTGATGGAGTTGGTCAACCTGCGGTAATACTGTTGGAGTGTTTCAATCCGTGCTAGTACTGATGGATTGGTTCAAACTGTGGTACTACTGACGGAGTGGTTCAATCTGGGGTTGTACTGTTGGAGTGGATCAATCTGGAGCCGTACTGAAGTGGTGCTTCAATCTGGGGTAGTACTGATTAAGTGGCTCCGTCTGGGGTAGTACTAATGGAGTGATTCAGTCTGGGGTAGTCCTGATGGAGTAGTTCAATCTGGGGAAGCACTGATAAGTTGTTGCAATCTGGGGTAGTACTGATGGATTGGTTCAATCTGGGGTAGTACTGATGGATTGGTTCACTCTGTGGTAGTACTATCGCAGTTTTTCAATCTGGGGTAGTATAGATGGAGTTCTTCAGTCTGGGGAAGCACTGATTAGTGGTTGCAATCTGGGGTACAACTGATGTAGTGGTTCAATCTGGGGTAGCACAGATGTTGTGTTTCAATCTGGGGTAGTACTGATGGAGTGTTTCTATCTGGGGTAACACTGATGGAGGGTTTACATATGGGGTAGTACTGATGGAGTGGTTCAATCTGTGGTTGTATTGATGGAGTGTTTCAATCTGGGGTAGTACTGATGGAGTTCTTCAATCTGGGGTAGTTTAGATGGAGTGGCTCAGTCTGGGGTAGTACTGATGGGGTGTTTCAATCTGCGGCAGTACTGACGGAGTGGTTAAATCTGGGGTAGTACTAATGGAGTGGATCAATCTGTGGCCGTACTGAAGGGGTGCTTCAATCTGGGGTAGTACTGATGGAGTGGCTCAGTCTGGGGTAGTAGTAATGGAGTGGATCAATCTGGGGCCGTATTGAAGGGGTGCTTCAATCTGGGGTAGTACTGATGGAGTGTTTCAACCTGGTGTACTACTGTTGGAGTGATACAATCTGGTGTTTGACCAATGGAATGGTCCAATCTGGGTTAGAACTTATGGAATAGTTCAAACTGGGGTAGTACTGATGGAGTGGTTCAGTCTGCGGTAGTACTGATGGAGTGTTTCCATCTGGGGTAGTACTGATGGATTGGTTCAATCTGTGATAGTACTGACGGAGTGGTTCAATTTGGAGTTGTACCCGATTGTGTGTTTCAATCTGGGGTATTACAGATGAAGTAGTTTAACCTGCAGTTGGAGTGTTGGAGTGGTTCATTCTGGTGTAGTACTGTTGCGGTGGTTCAGTATGTGGTAGTCTTGATGGGGTGGTGCATTCTGCGGTAGTATTGCTGAGGTGGTTCATTCTGAGGTACGGTAGAAGGACTGGTTCAGTCTGGGGTAGCACTGATGAGTTGTTGTAATCTGGGGTAGTACTGATGGAGTGGGTCAACCTGGGGTAATACTGTTGGAGTGTTTAAATCTGGGGTAGTACTGAGAGAGCGGTTCAATCTTGGGTAGTACTGATAGAGTGGTTCAATCTGGGGAAGCACTGATGAGCTGTTGCAATCTGGGGTACTACTGATGGATTGGTTCAATCTGTGGTAGTACTGACGGAGTGGTTCAATCTGGGGTGATACCGATGGTGTGTTTCAATCTGGGGTAGTACTGATGGAGTTGTTCATTCTGGGGTAGTATAGAATGAGTTCTTCAGTCGGGATATTACAGACAGAGGAGTTCAATCTGGGGTATTACTGCTGGAGTAGTTTAACCTGCAGTTGGACTGATGGAGTGGTTCATTCTGGTGTAGTACTGTTGCGGTGGTTCAGTCTGTGGTAGTCTTGATGGGGTGGTGCATTCTGCGGTAGTATTGCTGGGGTGGTTCATTCTGAGGTTGGGTAGATGGACTGGTTCATTCTGGGGAAGCACTGATGAGTTGTTGCAATCTGGGGTAGTTCTGATGGAGTGGGTCAACCTGGGGTAATACTGCTGGAGTGTTTCAATCTGGGGTAGTACTGATAGAGCGGTTCAATCTGGGGTAGTACTGATGGAGTTGTGCTATCTGGGGAAGCACTGATGAGTTGTTGCAATCTGGGGTAGTACTGATAGAGTGGCTAAAACTGGGTTAGTACTGAAGGATTGGTTCAATCTGTGATAGTACTGACGGAGTGGTTCAATTTGGAGTTGTACCTGATTGTGTGTTTCAATCTGGGGTATTACTGATGAAGTAGTTTAACCTGCAGTTGGAGTGTTGGAGTGGTTCATTCTGGTGTAGTACTGTTGCGGTGGTTCAGTATGTGGTAGTCTTGATGGGGTTGTGCATTCTGCGGTAGTATTGCTGGGGTGGTTCATTATGAGGTACGGTAGAAGGACTGGTTCAGTCTGGGGAAGCACTGATGAGTTGTTGCAATCTGGGGTACTACTGATGGATTGGTTCAATCTGTGGTAGTACTGACGGAGTGGTTCAATCTGGGGTGATACCGATGGTGTGTTTCAATCTGGGGTAGTACTGACGGAGTTGCTCAATTTGGGGTAGTAAAGATGGAGTTCTTCAGTCGGGATATTACAGACAGAGGAGTTCAATCTGGGGTATTACTGCTGGAGTAGTTTAACCTGCAGTTGGACTGATGGAGTGTTTCATTCTGGTGTAGTACTGTTGCGGTGGTTGAATCTGGGGAGGCCCTGATGTAGTGGTTCAGTCTGGGGTAATCTTGATGAGGTGGTGCATTCTGCGGTAGGGTAGATGGAGTTGCTCAGTCTGGGGTAGTACTGATGGAGTGATTCAATCTGGGGTTTTATCGATGGAATGGTTCAATCTGGGTTAGAACTTATGGAATGTTTCAGTTTGGGGTAGAACTGATGGAGTGCATCAATCCGGGGCCGTACTGAAGGGGTGCTTCAATCTGGGGTAATACTGAGTGAGTGGCTCAGTCTGGGATAGTACTGATGGAGTGGTTCAGTCTGGGGTAGTACTGATGGAGTGGTTCAATCTGGGGAAGCACTGATGAGTTGTTGCAATCTGGGGTAGTACTATCGGAGTGGTTAAATCTGGGGTAACATAGATGGAGTGGCTCAGTCTGGGGTAGTTCTGATGGATAGTTTCCATCTGGGGTAGCACTGATGTAGTGTTTCCATCAGGGATAGTACTGATGGATTTGTTCAATCTGTGGTAGTACTGACGGAGTGTTTCAGTCTGGGGTAGTACAGATGGAGTGGATCAATCTCGGGCCGTACTGAAGGAGTGCTTCAATCTGGTGTAGTACTGATGATGGAGTGGGTCAGTCTGGGTTAGTACTGATGAAGTGATCCAGTCTGGGGTAGTATTGATGGGATAGATCAATCTGGGTTAGAACTGATGGAGTGGTTCAATCTGGGGTAGTAATGAGGGAGTGCTTCAGGCTGGTGTAGTACTGAAGGAGTGTTTCAATATGGGGCAGAACATGGAATGATTCAGTCTGAGGTAGTTCTGATGGATTGTTTCAATCTGTGGTAGTACTGATGGAGTCGTTTAATCTGGGCTAATAATGATGGAGTAGGTTAACCTGCAGTTGCACTGATGATGTGGTTCATTCTGGTGTAATACTGTTGCGGTGGTTCAATCTAGGGAGGCCCTGATGTAGTGGTTCAGTCTGGGTAGTCTTGATGAGGTGGTGCATTCTGCGGCAGTGTAGATGGAGTGGCTCAGTCTGGGGTAGTACTGATGGAGTGGTTCAACTTGGTGTAATGCTGTTGGACTGATTCAATCTGGGGTTTTACCGATGGAATGGTTCAATCTGGGTTAGAACTTATGGAATGGTTCAAACTGGGGTAGTACTGATGGTGTGGTTCAGTCTGGGGTAGTACTGATGGAGTGGATCAATCTGGAGCCGTACTGAAGGGGTGCTTCAATATTTGGTGGTACTGATGGAGTGGCTCAGTCTGGGATAGTACTGATGGAGTGGTTCAGTCTGGGGTAGTACTGATGGAGTGGTTCAATCTGGGGAAGCACTGATGAGTAGTTGCAATCTGGGGTAGTACTGACGGAGTGGTTCAATCTGGGGGTGTACTGATGGAGAGTTTCAATCTGGGGTAGTACTGATCGAATTGTTCAATCTGTGGTAGTATAGATGGAGTGGCTCTGTCTGGGGTAGCACTGATGTAGTGTTTCCATCTGGGGTAGTGCTGATGGATTGGTTCAATCCGGGTAGTGCTGATGGATTGGTTCAATCTGTGGTAGACCTGACGGAGTGGTTAAATCTGGGGTAGTACTGATGGAGTGGATCAATCTCGGGCCGTATTGAAGGAGTGCTTCAATCTGGGGTAGTTCTGATGGACTGGCTCAGTCTGGGGTAGTTCTGATGCAGTGATCCAGTCTGGGGTAGTATTGATGGGGTAGATCAATCTGTGTTAGAACTGATGGAGTGGTTCAATCTGGGGCAGTAATGAGCGAGTGCTTCAGTCTGGTGTAGTACAGAAGCAGTGTTTCAATATGGGGTAGAATATGGAGTGATTCAGTCTGGGGTGGTTCTGATGGATTGTTTCAATCTGTGGTAGTACTGATGGAGTGGTTCTATCTGGGCTAGTAATGATGGAGTAGATTAACCTGCAGTTGGACTGATGGAGTGTTTCATTCTGGTGTAGTACTGTTGCGGTGGTTGAATCTGGGGAGGCCCTGACGTAGTGGTTCAGTCTGGGGTAGTCTTGATGAGGTGGTGCATTCGGCGGTGGGGTAGATGGAGTGGCTCCGTCTGGGGTAGTACTGATGTAGTGGTTCAACCTGGTGTATAACTGTTGGAGTGATTCAATCTGGGGTTTTACCGATGGAATGGGTCAATCTGTGTTAGAACTTATGGAATGGTTCAAACTGATGTAGTACTGATGGTGTGGTTCAATCTGGGGTAGAACTGATGGAGTGGATCAGTCTGGGGTCGTACTGATGGAGTGGTTCAATCTGTGGAAGCACTGATGAGATGTTGCAATCTGGGGTAGTACTGTTAGAGTGGTTCAAACTGGGGTAATACTGTTAGAGTGTTTCAATCTGGGGTAGCACTGAGAGTGTTTCAATCTGGGGTAGTACAGATGGAGTGTTTGAATCCTGGGTAGTACGATCGAGTGCTTCAGTCTGGGGTAGTACTGATGGAGTGTTTCTATCTGGGGTAACACTGATGGAGTGTTTCCATATGGGGTAGTACTGATGGAATGGTTCAATCTGTGGTTGTACTGATGGAGTGTTTCAATCTGGGGTAGTACTGATGGAGTTCTTCAATCTGGGGTAGTTTAGATGGAGTGGCTCAGTCTAGGGTAGTACTGATGGGTGTTTCAATCTGCGGTAGTACTGACGGAGTGGTTTAATCTGGGGTAGTACTAATGGAGTGGATCAATCTGGGGCAGTACTGAAGGGGTGCTTCAATCTGCGGTAGTACTGATGGAGTGGTTCAACCTGGTGTAATACTGTTGGAGTGATACAATCTGGGGTTTGACCAATCGAATAGTTCAATCTGGGTTAGAACTTATGGAAAAGTTCAAACTGGGGTAGTACTGATGGAGTGGTTCAGTCTGGGGTAGTACTGATGTAGTGGTTCAATCTGGGGTAGTATAGATGGATTGGCTCAGTATGGGGTAGTACTTTTGGAGTGTTTCAGTCTGCGGTAGTACTGATGGAGTGGTTCAATCTGGGGTAGTACTGATGGATTGGTTCAATCTGTGGTAGTACTGACGGAGTGGTTCAATTTGGGGTTGTACCGGTGGTGTGTTTCAATCTGTGGTATTACTGACGGAGTAGTTTAACCTGCAGTTGGACTGATGGAGTGGTTCATTCTGGTGCAGTACTGTTGCGGTGGTTCAGTCTGTAGTAGTCTTGATGGGGTGGTGCATTCTGCGGTAGTATTGCTGGGGTGGATCATTCTGAGGTAGGGTAGTAGGAGTGGTTCAGTCTGGGGAAGCACTGATGAGTTGTTGCAATTTGGGGTAGTACTGATGGAGTGGGTCAACCTGGGGTAATACTGTTGGATTGTTTCAATCTGGGGTAGTACTGATAGAGCGGTTCATTCTGGGGTACTACTGATGGAGTGTTTCAATCTGGGGTAGTACTGATAGAGTGGTTCAATCTGTGGTAGTACTGATGGAGTGGTTCAGTCTGGGGTAGTACTGATGGAGTGTTTCAATCTGGGGTAGTACTGATAGAGTGGTTCAATCTGGGGTAGTACTGATAGAGCGGTTCATTCTGGGGTACTACTGATGGAGTGTTTCAATCTGGGGTAGTACTGATAGAGCTGTTCAATCTGGGGTAATAATGCTGGAGTGTTTCAATCTGGGGTAGTACTGATAGAGTGGTTCAATCTGTGGTAGTACTGATGGAGTTGTTCAATCTGGGGAAGCACTGAGAGTGTTTCAATCTCGGGTAGTACTGATGTAGTGTTTCAATCTGGGGTAGTACGATCGAGTGCTTCAGTCTGGGGTAGTACTGATGGAGTAGTTCAGTCTGGGCTAGTAATGATGGAGTAGTTTAACCTGCAGTTTGACTGATGGAGTGTTTCATTCTGGTGTAGTACTGTTGCGGTTGTTGAATCTGGGGTGGCCCTAATGTAGTTTTTCAGTCTGGGGTAATCTTGATGAGGTGGTGCATTCTGCGGTAGGGTAGATGGAGTGGCTCAGTCTGGGATAGTACTGATGGAGGGGCTCAAGCTGGTGTATTACTGTTGGAGTGATTCAATCTGGGGTTTTATCGACGGAATGGTTCAATCTGGGTTAGATCTTATGAAATGGTTCAAACTGGGGTAGTACTGATGGTCTGGTTCAGCCTGGGGTAGTACTGATGGAGTGCATCAATCTGGGGCCGTACTGAAGGGGTGCTTCAATCTGGGGTAGTACTGATTGAGTGGCTCAGTCTGGGGTAGTACTGATGGGGTGGTTCCGTCTGGGGTAGTACTGATGGAGTGGTTCAATCTGTGGAAGCACGGATGAGTTGTTGCAATCTGGGGTAGGACTGATGGAGTGGGTCAACCTGGGTTAATACTGTTGGAGTGTTTCAATCTGGTGTAGTGCTGATGGATTGGTTCAATCTGTGGTAGTACTATCGGAGTGGTACAATCCGGGGTAATATAGATGGAGTGGCTCAGTTGGGGTAGTAATGATGTGGTGTTTCAATCTGCGGTAGCACTGATGTAGTGTTTCCATCAGGGATAGTACTGATGGATTTGTTCAATCTGTGGTAGTACTGACGGAGTGGTTCAATCTGGGGTAGTATTGATGGAGTGGATCAATCTGGGGCCGTACTGAAGGAGTGCTTCAATCTGGGGTAGTACTGATGGAGTGGGTCAGTCTGGGGTAGTACTGATGGAGTGATCCAGTTCGGGCTAGTATTGATGGGGTAGATCAATCTGGGTTAGAACTGATGGAGTAGTTCAATCTGGGGTAGTAATGAGGGAGTGCTTCAGGCTGGTGTAGTACTGAAGGAGTGTTTCAATATGGGGCAGAACATGGAATGATTCAGTCTGGGGTAGTTCTGATCCATTGTTTCAATCTGTGGTAGTACTGATGGAGTGGTTTAATCTTGGCTAGTAATGATGGAGTAGGTTAACCTGCAGTTGGACTGATGGAGTGGTTCATTCTGGTGTATTACTGTTCCGGTGGTTCAATCTGGGGAGGCCCTGATGTAGTGGTTCAGTCTGGGTAGACTTGATGAGTTGGTGCATTCTGCGGTAGTGTAGATGGAGTGGCTCAGTCTGGGGTAGTACTGATGGAGTGGTTCAACCTGGTGTAATACTGTTAGATTGATTCAATCTGTGGTTTTACCGATGGAATGGTTCAAACTGGGTTAGAACTTATGGAATGGTTCAAACTGGGGTAGTACTGATGGTGTGGTTCAGTCCGGGGTAGTACTGATGGAGTGGATCAATCTGGAGCCGTACTGAAGGGGTGCTTCAATATGTGGTAGTACTGATGTAGTGGCTCAGTCTGGGGTAGTACTGATGGAGTGGTTCAGTCTGGTGTAGTACTGATGGAGTGAGTCACCCTGCGGTAATACTGTTGGAGTGTTTCAATCTGTGGAAGTACTGGTGGATTGCTTCAATCTGTGGTAGTACTGACGGAGTGGTTCAATCTGGGGTTGTACTGATGGAGTGTTTCCATCTGGGGTCGTACTGATGGAGTTGTTCAATCTGGGGTAGTATAGATGGAGTGGCTCTGTCTCGGGTAGTACTGATGGGGTGTTTCAATCTGCGGTAGTACTGATAGAGTGTTTCCATCTGGAGTAGCACTGATATAGTGTTTCTGTCAGGGATAGTACTGATGGAGTGATCCAGTCTGGGGTATTATTGATGGGGTAGATCAATCTGGGTTAGAACTGATGGAGTTGTTCAATCTGGGGTAGTACTGATGGAGTGGATCAATCTGGTACCATACTGAAAGGGTGCTTCAATCTGGGGTAGTACTGATGGAGTGGCTCAGTCTGGGGTAGTACTGATGGAGTGATTCAGTCTGGGCTAGTATTGATGGGGTAGTTCAGTCTGGGTTAGAACTGATGGAGTAGTTCAAACTAGGGTAGTACTCATGGGGTTGTTCAATCTGGGGTAGCACTGATGTAGTGGTTCAATCTGGGGTAGCACAGATGGTGTGTTTCAATCTGGGGTAATACTGATGGAGTGTTTCTATCTGGGGTAACACTGATGGAGTGTTTCCAAATGGGGTAGTACTGATGGAATGGTTCAATCTGTGGTTGTACTGATGGAGTGTTTCAATCTGGGGTAGTACTGATGGAGTTCTTCAATCTGGGGTAGTTTAGATGGAGTGGCTCAGTCTAGGGTAGTACTGATGGGTGTTTCAATCTGCGGTAGTACTGACGGAGTGGTTTAATCTGGGGTAGTACTAATGGAGTGGATCAATCTGGGGCCGTACTGAAGGGGTGCTTCAATCTGGGGTAGTACTGATGGAGTGGCTCAGTCTGGGGTAGTATAGAATGAGTTCTTCAGTCTGGGATATTACAGACAGAGGTGTTCAATCTGGGGTAGTACTGACGGGGTAGTTTATCCTGCAGTTGGGCTGATGGAGTGGTTCATTCTGGTGTAGGACTGTTGCGGTGGTTCAGTCTGTGGTAGTCTTGATGTGGTGGTGCATTCTGCGGTAGTATTGCTGGGGTGGTTCATTCTGAGGTAGGGTAGATGGAGTGGTTCAGTCTGGGGAAGCACCGATGAGTTGTTGCAATCTGGGGTAGTACTGATGGGGTGGGCCAAACTGGGGTAATACTGCTGGAGTGTTTAAATCTTGGGTAGGACTGATAGAGCGGTTCAATCTTGGGTAGTACTGATGGAGTGTTTCAATCTGGTGTAGTACTTATAGAGTGGTTCAATCTGGGTAGTACTGATGGAGTGGTTCAGCCTAGGTTAGTACTGATGGAGTTGTTCAATCTGGGGAAGCACTGATGAGTTGTTGCAATCTGGGGTAGTTCTGATGGAGTGGGTCAACCTGGGGTAGTACTGCTGGAGTGTTTCAATCTGGGGTAGTACTGATAGAGCGGTTCAATCTGGGGTAGTACTGATGGAGTTGTGCAATCTGGGGAAGCACTGATGAGTTGTTGCAATCTGGGGTAGTACTGATAGAGTGGCTAAAACTGGGTTAGTACTGAAGGAGTGCTTCAATCTGGGGTAGTTCTGATGGAGTGATCCAGTCTGGGGTAGTATTGATGGGGTAGATCAATGTGGGTTAGAACTGATGGAGTTGTTCAATCTGGGGTAGTAATGAGGGAGTGCTTCAGGCTGGTGTAGTACTGAAGGAGTGTTTCAATATGGGGTAGAAAATGGAGTGATTCAGTCCGGGGTAGTTCTGATGGATTGTTTCAATCTGTGGTAGTACTGATGGAGTGGTTCAATCTGGGCCAGTAATGATGGAGTAGCTTAACCTGCAGTTGGACTGATGGAGTGGTTCAATCTGGTGAGGCCCTGATGTAGTGGTTCAGTCTGGGGTAGTCTTGCTGAGGTGGTGCATTCTGCGGTAGTGTAGATGGAGTGGCTCAGTCTGGGGTAGTACTGATGGAGTGGTTCAACCTGCGGTAATACTGTTGGAGTGTTTCAATCCGTGCTAGTACTGATGGATTGGTTCAATCTGTGGTACTACTGACGGAGTGGTTCAATCTGGGGTTGTACTGTTGGAGTGGATCAATCTGGAGCCGTACTGAAGTGGTGCTTCAATATGGGGTAGTACTGATGGAGTGGCTCAGTCTGGGGTAGTACTGATGGAGTTGGTCAACCTGCGGTAATACTGTTGGAGTGTTTCAATCCGTGCTAGTACTGATGGATTGGTTCAATCTGCGGTACTACTGACGGAGTGGTTCAATCTGGGGTTGTACTTTTGGAGTGGATCAATCTGGAGCCGTACTGAAGTGGTGCTTCAAGATGGGGTAGTACTGATGGAGTGGCTCAGTCTGGGGTAGTACTGATGGAGTAGTTCAATCTGGGGAAGCACTGATGAGTTGTTGCAATCTGGGGTAGTACTGATGGAGTGGGTCAACCTGCGGTAATACTGTTGGAGTGTTTCAATCTGTGGTAGTACTGATGGATTGGTTCAATCTGTGGTAGTACTGACGGAATGGTTCAATCTGGGGTTGTACTGATGGAGTGTTTCAACCTGGGGTAATACTGCTAGAGTGTTTCAATCTGGGGTAGTACTGATAGGGCGGTTCAATCTGGGGTAGTACTGATGGAGTGTTTCAATCCGGGGTAGTACTGATGGAGTGGTTTAATCTTGGCTAGTAATGATGGAGTAGGTTAACCTGCAGTTGGACTGATGGTGTGGTTCATTCTGGCGTAGTACTGTTCCGGTGGTTCAATCTGGGGAGGCCCTGATGTAGTGGTTCAGTCTGGGTAGTCTTGCTGAGGTGGTGCATTCTGCGGTAGTGTAGATGGAGTGGCTCAGTCTGGGGTAGTACTGATGGAGTGGTTCAACTTGGTGTATTACTGTTGGAGTGATTCAATCTGTGGTTTTATCGACGGAATGGTTCAATCTGGGTTAGAACTTATGGAATGGTTCAAACTGGGGTATTACTGATGGTGTGGTTCAGTCTGCGGTAGTACTGATGGAGTGGATCAATCTTGGGCCGTACTGAAGGGGTGCTTCAATCTGGGGTAGTACTGATTAAGTGGCTCAGTCTGGGGTAGTACTGATGGAGAGGTTCAGTCTGGGGTAGTACTGATGGAGTAGTTCAATCTGGGGAAGCACTGATGAGTTGTTGCAATCTGGGGTAGTACTGATGGATTGGTTCAATCTTTGGTAGTACTATCGGAGTGGTTCAATCTGGGGTAGTACTGATGGATTGGTTCAATCTGTGGTAGTACTATCGGAGTGGTTCAATCTGGGGTGGTACCGATGGTGTGTTTCAATCTGGGGTAGTACAGATGGAGTTCTTCAGTCTGGGGAAGCACTGATTAGTTGTTACAATCTGGGGTAGTACTGATGGAGTGGTTCAACCTCGGGTAATACTGTTGGAGTGTTTCAATCTGGGGTAGTACTGATAGAGCGGTTCAATCTGGAGTACTACTGATGCAGTGTTTCAATCTGGGGTAGTACATAGAGTGGTTCAATCTGGGGTAGAACTGATGGAGTGGTTCAGTCTAGGTTAGTACTGATGTAGTTGTTCAATCTGGGGAAGCACTGATGAGCTGTTGCAATCTGTGTTAGTACTGACGGAGTTGTTCAATCTGGGGTGGTACCGAAGGTGTGTTTCAATCTGGGGTAGTACTGATGGAGTGGTTCAATCTGGGGTAGTATAGAATGAGTTCTTCAGTCTGGGATATTACAGACAGAGGAGTTCAATCTGGGGTATTACTGACGGGGTAGTTTAACCTGCAGTTGGAGTGATGGAGTGGTTCATTCTGGTGTAGTACTGTTGCGGTGGTTCAGTCTGTGGTAGTCTTGATGGGGTGGTGCATTCTGCGGTAGTATAGCTGGGATGTTTCATTCTGAGGTAGGGTAGATGGACTGGTTCAGACTGGGGAAGCACTGATGAGTTGTTGCAATCTGGGGTAGTACTGATGGAGTGGGTCAACCTGGGGTAATACTGCTGGAGTGTTTCAATCTGGGGTAGTACTGATAGAGCGGTTCAATCTGGGGTAGAACTGATGGAGTGTTTCCATCAGGGGTAGTACTGATAGATTGGTTCAATCTGGGGTAGTACTGAAGGAGTGCTTCAATCTGGGGTAGTTCTGATGGAGTGATCCAGTCTGGGGTAGTATTGATGGGGTAGATCAATCTGGGTTAGAACTGATGGAGTTGTTCAATCTTGGGTAGTAATGAGGGAGTGCTTCAGGCTGGTGTAGTACTGAAGGAGTGTTTCAATATGGGGTAGAAAATGGAGTGATTCAGTCCGGGGTAGTTCTGATGGATTGTTTCAATCTGTGGTAGTACTGATGGAGTGGTTCAATCTGGGCCAGTAATGATGGAGTAGCTTAACCTGCAGTTGGACTGATGGAGTGGTTCATTCTGGTGTATTACTGTTGCGGTGGTTCAATCTGGTGAGGCCCTGATGTAGTGGTTCAGTCTGGGGTAGTCTTGCTGAGGTGGTGCATTCTGCGGTAGTGTAGATGGAGTGGCTCAGTCTGGGGTAGTACTGATGGAGTGGTTCAACCTGGAGCCGTACTGAAGTGGTGCTTCAACATGGGATAGTACTGATGGAGTGGCTCAGTCTGGGGTAGTACTGATGGAGTTGGTCAACCTGCGGTAATACTGTTGGAGTGTTTCAATCCGTGCTAGTACTGATGGATTGGTTCAAACTGTGGTACTACTGACGGAGTGGTTCAATCTGGGGTTGTACTGTTGGAGTGGATCAATCTGGAGCCGTACTGAAGTGGTGCTTCAATCTGGGGTAGTACTGATTAAGTGGCTCCGTCTGGGGTAGTACTAATGGAGTGATTCAGTCTGGGGTAGTCCTGATGGAGTAGTTCAATCTGGGGAAGCACTGATAAGTTGTTGCAATCTGGGGTAGTACTGATGGATTGGTTCAATCTGGGGTAGTACTGATGGATTGGTTCACTCTGTGGTAGTACTATCGCAGTTTTTCAATCTGGGGTAGTATAGATGGAGTTCTTCAGTCTGGGGAAGCACTGATTAGTGGTTGCAATCTGGGGTACAACTGATGTAGTGGTTCAATCTGGGGTAGCACAGATGTTGTGTTTCAATCTGGGGTAGTACTGATGGAGTGTTTCTATCTGGGGTAACACTGATGGAGTGTTTACATATGGGGTAGTACTGATGGAGTGGTTCAATCTGTGGTAGTACTGATGGAGTGGTTCAATCTGGGCCAGTAATGATGGAGTAGGTTAACCTGCAGTTGGACTGATGGTGTGGTTCATTCTGGCGTAGTACTGTTCCGGTGGTTCAATCTGGGGAGGCCCTGATGTAGTGGTTCAGTCTGGGTATTCTTGCTGAGGTGGTGCATTCTGCGGTAGGGTAGATGGAGTGGCTCAGTCTGGGGTAGTACTGATGGAGTGGTTCAACCTGGTGTATTACTGTTGGAGTGATTCAATCTGTGGTTTTATCGACGGAATGGTTCAATCTGGGTTAGAACTTATGGAATGGTTCAAACTGGGGTAGTACTGATGGTGTGGTTCAGTCTGCGGTAGTACTGATGGAGTGGATCAATCTTGGACCGTACTGAAGGGGTGCTTCAATCTGGGGTAGTACTGATTAAGTGGCTCAGTCTGGGGTAGTACTAATGGAGAGGTTCAGTCTGGGGTAGTACTGATGGAGTAGTTCAATCTGGGGAAGCACTGATGAGTTGTTGCAATCTGGGGTAGTACTGATGGATTGGTTCAATCTTTGGTAGTACTATCGGAGTGGTTCAATCTGGGGTAGTACTGATGGATTGGTTCAATCTGTGGTAGTACTATCGGAGTGGTTCAATCTGGGGTGGTACCGATGGTGTGTTTCAATCTGGGGTAGTACAGATGGAGTTCTTCAGTCTGGGGAAGCACTGATTAGTTGTTACAATCTGGGTAGTACTGATGGAGTGGTTCAACCTCGGGTAATACTGTTGGAGTGTTTCAATCTGGGGTAGTACTGATAGAGCGGTTCAATCTGGAGTACTACTGATGCAGTGTTTCAATCTGGGGTAGTACATAGAGTGGTTCAATCTGGGGTAGAACTGATGGAGTGGTTCAGTCTAGGTTAGTACTGATGTAGTTTTTCAATCTGGGGAAGCACTGATGAGCTGTTGCAATCTGGGGTATTACTGATAGAGTGGGTCAACCTGGGGTAATACTGTTGGAGTGTTTCAAACTGGGGTACTACTGATGGATTGGTTCAATCTGTGTCAGTACTGACGGAGTTGTTCAATCTGGGGTGGTACCGAAGGTGTGTTTCAGTCTGGGGTAGTACTGATGGAGTGGTTCAATCTGGGGTAGTATAGAATGAGTTCTTCAGTCTGGGATATTACAGACAGAGGAGTTCAATCTGGGGTATTACTGACGGAGTAGTTTAACCTGCAGTTGGACTGATGGAGTGGTTCATTCTGGTGTAGTACTGTTGCGGTTGTTCAGTCTGTGGTAGTCTTGATGGGGTGGTGCATTCTGCGGTAGTATTGCTGGGGTGGTTCATTCTGAGGTAGGGTAGATGGACAGGTTCTGACCGGGGAAGCACTGATGAGTTGTTGCAATCTGGGGTAATACTGATAGAGCGGTTAAATCTGGGGTAGAACTGATGGAGTGGTTCAATCTGTGGTAGTGCTGACGCAGTGGTTCAATCTGGGGTAGTGCTGACGGAGTGGTTCAATCTGGGGTAGTACTGAAGGAGTGCTTCAATCTGGGGTAGTTCTGATGGAGTGATCCAGTCTGGGGTAGTATTGATGGGGTAGATCAATCTGGGTTAGAACAGATGGAGTAGTTCAAGCTGGGGTAGTAATGAGGGAGTGCTTCAGGCTGGTGTAGTACTGAAGGAGTGTTTCAATATGGGGTCGAACATGGAGTGATTCAGTCCTGGGTTGTTCTGATGTTTCAATCTGTGGTAGTACTGATGGAGTGGTTCAATCTGGGCCAGTAATGATGGAGTAGTTTAACCTGCAGTTGGACTGATGGAGTGGTTCATTCTGGTGTATTACTGTTGCGGTGGTTCAATCTGGTGAGGCCCTGATGTAATGGTTCAGTCTGGGTAGTCTTGCTGAGGTGGTGCATTCTGTGGTAGTGTAGATGGAGTGGCACAGTACTGGGGTAGTACTGATGGAGTGGTTCAACCTGGTATAATACTGTTGGACTGATTCAATCTGGAGTTTTACCGATGGAATGGTTCAATCTGGGTTAGAACTTATGGAATTGATCAAACTTGGGTAGTACTGATGGTGTGGTTCAGTCTGGGGTAGTACTGATGGAGTGGATCAATCTGGAGCCGTACTGAAGTGGTGCTTCAATATGGTGTAGTACTGATGGAGTGGCTCAGTCTGGGGTAGTACTGATGGAGTTGGTCAACCTGCGGCAATACTGTTGGAGTGTTTCAATCCGTGCTAGTACTGATGGATTGGTTCAATCTGTGGTAGTACTGACGGAGTGGTTCAATCTGGGGTGGTACTGATGGAGTGGATCAATCGGGAGCCGTACTGAAGTGGTGCTTCAATATGGGGTAGTAGTGATGGAGTGGCTCAGTCTAGGGTAATACTGTTGGAGTGTTTCAATCTGTGGTAGTACTGATGGATTGGCTCAATCTGTGGTAGTACTGACGGAATGGTTCAATCTGGGGTTGTACTGATGGAGTGTTTCAACCTGGGGTAATACTGCTGGAGTGTTTCAATCTGGGTTAGTACTGATAGGGCGGTTCAATCTGGGGTAGTCCTGATGGAGTGTTTCAGTCCGGGGTAGTACTGATGGAGTGTTTCCATCTGGGGGAGCACTGATGTAGTAGCTTAACCTGCAGTTGGACTGATGGTGTGGTTCATTCTGGCGTAGTACTGTTCCGGTGGTTCAATCTGGGGAGGCCCTGATGTAATGGTTCAGTCTGGGGTAGTCTTGCTGAGGTGGTGCATTCTGCGGTAGTGTAGATGGAGTGTCTCAGTCTGGGGTAGTACTGATGGAGTGGTTCAACCTGGTGTAATACTGTTGGACTGATTCAATCTGGGGTTTTACCGATGGAATGGTTCAATCTGGGTTAGAACTTATGGAATGGTTCAAACTGGGGTTGTACTGATGGTGTGGTTCAGACTGGGGTAGTACTGATGGTGTGGATCAATCTGGAGCCGTACTGAAGTGGTGCTTCAATATGGGGTAGTTCTGATGGAGTGGCTCATTCCTGGGTAGTACTGATGGACTGGTTCAGTCTGGGGTAGTACTGATGGAGTGGTTCAATCTGGGGAAGCACTGATGAGTAGTTGCAATCTGGGGTAGTACTGATGGAGTGGGTCAACCTTCGGTAATACTGTTGGAGTGTTTCAATCTGTGGTAGTACTGATGGATTGGTTCAATCTGTGGTAGTACTGATGGAGTGGTTCAATCTGGGCTAGTAATGATGGAGTAGTTTAACCTGCAGTTGGACTGATGTGGTGGTTCATTCTGGTCTGGTACTTTTGCAGTGGTTGAAACTGGGGAGGACCTAATGTAGTGGTTCTGTCTAGGGTAGTCTTGACGAGGTGGTGCATTCTGCGGTAGGGTAGATGGAGTGGCTCAGTCTGGTGTAGTACTGATGGTGTGTTTCAACCTGGTGTATTACTGTTGGAGTGATTCAATCTGGGGTTTTACCGATGGAATGGTTCAATCTGGGTTAGAACTTATGGAATGGTTCAAACTGGGGTAGTACTGATGGTGTGGCTCAGTCTGGAGTAGTACTGATGGAGTTAATTAATCTGGAGCCGTACTGAAGTGGTGCTTCAATATGGGGTAGTACTGATGGAGTGGTTCAATCTGTGGTACTACTGATGGATTGGTTCAAACTGTGGTAGTGCTATCGGAGTGGCTCAATCTGGATTTGTACTCATGGAGTTGTTCAATCTGTCGTAGTACTGACGGAGTGGTTCAATCTGGGGTTGTACTGATGGAGTGTTTCAATCTGGGGTAGTACTGACGGAGTGGTTCAATCTGGGGTAGTACTGATGGAGTGTTTCAATCTGGGGTAATACTGTTGGAGTGTTTCAATCTAGGTTAGTACTGATGGATTGGTTCAATCTGTGGTAGTACTATCGGAGTGGTTCAATCTGGGGTGTTACCGATGGTGTGTTTCAATCTGGGTTAGTACTGATGGAGTTGTTCAATCTGGGGTAGTATAGATGGAGTTCATCAGTCTGGGGTAGTACAGACAGAGGAGTTCAATCGGGGGTATTACTGAGGAAGTAGTTTAACCTGCAGTTGGACAGATGGAGTGGTTCATTCTGGTCTAGTACTGTTGCGGTTGTTCAGTCTGTGGTAGTCTTGATGGGGTTGTGCATTCTGCGGTAGTATTGCTGGGGTGGTTTATTCTGAGGTAGGGTAGATGGACAGGTTCTGACCGGGGAAGCACTGATGAGTTGTTGCAATCTGGGGTAATACTGATGGAGTGAGTCAACCTGGTATAATACTGTTGGAGTGTTTCAATCTGGGGTAGTACTGATAGAGCGGTTCAATCTGGGGTAGTACTGATGGAGTGTATCAATCTGGGGTAGAAATGATGGAGTGGTTCAGTCTGGGATCGTACTGATGGAGTGGTTCAATCTGGGGAAGGACTGATGAGTTGTTGCAATTTGGGGTAGTACTGATAGAGTGGTTTAAACTGGGGTAATACTGTTAGAGTGTTTCAATCTGGGGTAGTACGATCGAGTGCTTCAGTCTGGGGTAGTACGGATGGAGTAGTTCAGTATGGCGTAGTACTGATGGAGTGTATCTATCTGGGGTAGTACCAATCGAATGCTTCAATCTGGGGTAGTACTGATGGGGTTGCTCTGTCTGGCGTAGTACTGATGATGTGTTTCAATCTGGGGTTGTACTGATGGAGTGGCTCAGTCTGGGGTAGTACTGATGGATTGATTCAGTCTGGGGTAGTATTGATGGGGTAGTTCAATCTGGGTTAGAACTGATGGAGTAGTTCAAACTAGGGTAGTACTCATGGGGTTGTTCAATCTGGGGTAGTACTGATGTAGTGGTTCAATCTGGGGTAGCACAGATGGTGAGTTTCAATCTGGGATAGTACTGATGGAGTGGTTCAATCTGGGGTTGTACTGATGGATTGGTTCAATCTGTGGCAGTACTGACGGAGTGGTTCAATCTGGGGTTTTACCAATGGAATGGTTCAATCTGGGTTACAACTTATGGAATAGTTCAAACTGGGGTTGTACTGATGGTGTGATTCAGTCTGGGGTAGTACTGATGGAGTGGATCAATCTG
This sequence comes from Hypanus sabinus, assembly GCF_030144855.1. NCBI lineage: Eukaryota > Metazoa > Chordata > Chondrichthyes > Myliobatiformes > Dasyatidae > Hypanus > Hypanus sabinus. The sequence continues at coordinate 1,191,866 of NW_026781307.1, forward strand.
GGGCCGTACTGAAGGGGTGCTTCAATCTTGGGTAGTACTGATGAAGTGGCTCAGTCTAGGGTAGTACTGATGGAGTGATCCAGTCTGGGGTAGTATTGATGGGGTAGATCAATCTGGGGTACTACTGATGGCGTAGTTCAACCAGGTTTAATACTGTTGAAGTGATTCAATCTGGGGTTTTACCGATGGAGTGGTTCAATCTTGGTTAGACCTGATGGATTGTTTCAAACTGGGGTAGTAGAGATGGGGTTTTTCAAACTAGGGTAGTAGTGATGGAGTGTTTCAGTCTGGGGTTGCACTGATGGAGTGTTTCAATATGGGGTAGTACTGATGGATTGGATCCATCTGGGGTAGTATAGATGGACTGTATCAATCTGGGGTAGTAGTGATGGAGTGGTTCAGTCTGGGGTAGAATAGATGGGGTTTTTCAAACTGGGGTAGTACTGATGAAGTGGTTGAACCTGGGGTAGTACTGAAGGACTGGTTCAGTCTGGCGTGGTACCACTGGACTGGTTCAGTCTGGGTTAGTACTGATAGAGTGGTTCAGTCTGGGGTAGTAATTATGCAGTATTTCAATCTGGGGTAGTACTGATGGCGTGCTTCAACTTGGGATAGAACTGATTGAGTGATTCAGCCTGGGGTAGTACCGATCGTGTGCTTCTTTCTAGGGTAGTACTGATGGGGTGGTTCATCTGTGGTAGTACTGACTGAGTGCTTCAGTCTGCGGTAGTATTGATTGAGTGGTTCAATCTAGGGTAGTACTGATGGAGTGGTTCAATCTCGGGTCGTACTGATAGAGTGCTTCCATCTGTGGTAGCACAGATAGAGTGGTTCAATCTGGGGCAGCACAGATGGAATGTTTCAGTCTGGGGTAGTACAGATGTATTGGTTCAATCTGGGGTAGCACAGATGGAGTGGTTCAATCTGGGGTAGTACTGATGGAGTGTTTCCATCTGTGGTAGTATAGATGGGGTGTTTCAAACTAGGGTAGTACTGAAGGAGTGGTTCAACCTGGGTAGAGCTGTAGATTAGTTTAACCTGCGGTTGGAATGATGGAGTGGTTCATTCTGGCGTAGAACTGATGGAGTGTTTCAATCTGGGGTAGTATAAATGGGTTGGTACTTTCCGGGGTAGTGCTGATGTGTGGATCAGTCTGCGGTAGAACTGATTCAGTGGTTCAATGGGGTGGAACTGATGGAGTGGTTCAGTCTTGGGTAGTACTGATGGGGTGGTTCAATCTGGATTAGTCCTGATGGACTTTTTCCATCTGGGGTAGTAGTGATGGATTGGTTCAGTCTGGGGTTGCATTGATGGAGTGTTTCAATCTGGGGTAGTACTGATGTAGTGGTTCAATCTGGGGTAGTACTGATGGAGTGTTTCTATCTGGGGTAGCACTGATGGAGTGTTTCCATCTGGGGTAGTACTGACGGAGTGGTTCAATCTGGTGTAGTACTGCTGGATTGGTTCTATCTGGGGTAGTACTGATGGAGTGTTTCAATCTGGGGTAGTACTGATGGAGTGTTTCAATCTGGGGTAGTACTTATGGAGTGTTTCAATCTGTGGTAGTACTCACGGAGTGGTTCAATCTGTGTTTGTAGCGATTGAGTGGTTCAGTTTTTGGTAGTACTGATGGATTGGTTCAATCTGGTGCAGCACAGCTGGAGTGTTTCCATCTGTGTTAGTACTGATGGATTGGTATAATCTGTGTTAGTACTGATGGAGAGTATCAATCTGGGGTAGTACTGATGTAGTGGTTCAATCCGGGATAGCACGGATGGAGTGTTTCAATCTGGGGTAGTACTGTTGTAGTGGTTCAATCTGGGGTAGCACAGACGGAGAATTTCAATCTGGGGTAGTACAGATGGAGTTTTTCAATCTGGGGTAGTATAGATGGAGTGTTTCACTCTGGGGCAGTACTGATAGAGTGGTTCAATCTGGGGTTGTACCGATGGATTTTTTCAATCTGGGATAGTATAGATGGGGTGGTTCAGTCTGGGGTAGTACTGATTGAATGGTTCAATCTGAGGCAGTATAGACGGATTGCTTCAGTCTGGGGTAGTACTGATGGAGTGTTTCAGTCTGGGGTCGTACTGATTGAGTGGTTCAATCTGGGGTAATATAAATGGTATGGTTCATTTTGTAGTCGTACTAATGGTGTCGTTCTATGTGGGGTAGTACTGACGGAGTGTTTCAATATGTGCTAAAGCTGGTGGAGTGTTTCAATCTGCGGTAGTATAGATGGGGTGTTTCAAACTGGGGTAGTACTGAAGGAGTGGTTCAACCTCGGGTAGAACTGATGGAGCGTTTCAATCCGGGGTAGCACTAATTGAGTGTTTCAATCTGGAGTAGTACTGATGGATTGGTTCAATCTGTGGCAGTACTGATGGATTGGTTCAATCTGGGGTAGTATTGATGGATTGGTTCAATCTGTGGTAGTACTGATGGAGTGTTTCAACCTGGGGTAGAACTGATGGAGTAGTTTAACCTGCGGTTGGAATGATGGAGTGGCTCAATCTGGCGTAGAACTGATGGAGTGTTTCAATCTGTGATAGTATAAATGGGGTGGTGCTTTCTGGGGTAGTGCTGATTTGTGGATCAGTCTGCGGTAGTACTGATTCAATGGTTCAATGGGGTGGAACTGATGGAGTGGTTCAGTCCTGGGTAGTACTGATGGGGTGGTTCAATCTGGGTTAGTGCTGATGGAGTGTTTCCATCTGGGGTATTACTGATGTAGTGGCTCAATCTGGGGTAGCACAGATGGTGTGTTTCACTCTGTGGTAGTACTGATGGAGTGTTTCTATCTGGGGTAGCACTGATGGAGTGTTTCCATATGGGGTGGTACTGATGGAGTGGTTCAATCTGGGGTTGTACTGATGGAGTGTTTCAATCTGGGGTAGTACTGATTGAGTGTTTTAATCTGCGGTAGTACGATCGAGTGCTTCAGTCTGGGGTAGTAATGATGGAGTAGTTCAATCTGGCGTAGTACTGATGGAGTGTATCAATCTGGGGTAGTAACAATCGAATGCTTCAAACTGGGGTTGGGGTAATACTGATTGAGTGTTTTAATCTGCGATAGTACGATCGAGTGCTTCAGTCTGTGGTAGTACTGATGGAGTTGCCCTGTCTGGGGTAGTACTGCTGGAGTGATTCAATCTGGGGTAGTATTGATGGGGTAGTTCAATCTGGGTTAGAGCTGATGGAGTAGTTCAATCTAGGGCAGTACTCATGGGGTTGTTCAATCTGGGGTAGTACTGCTGTAGTGGTTCAATCTGCGGTAGCACAGATGGTGTGTTTCAGTCTGGGGTAGTACTGATGGAGTGTTTCTGTCTGGGGTAACACTGATGGAGTGTTTCCATATGGGGTAGTACTGATGGAGTAGTTCAATCTGGGGTTGTACTGATGGAGTGTTTCAATCTGAGGTAGTACTGATGGAGTTGTTCAACCTGGGGTAGTATAGATGGGGTGTTTCCATCTGGGGTAGTACTGATAGATTGCTTCTATCTGGGGTAGTACTGATGGAGTGTTTCAGTCTGGGGTAGTACTGACGGAGTGGTTCAATCTGGGGTTGTACCGATGGAGTGTTTCCATCTGTCGTAATACTGATGGATTGGTTCAATCTGGGGTAGTACTGATGGAGTGTTTCAATCTGGGGTAGTACTGATGGGGTTGTTCTGTCTGGGGTAGTACTGACGGAGTGTTTCAATCTGGGGTAGTACTGATGGAGTGTTTCAATCTGGGGTAGTACTGATGGGGTTGTTCTGTCTGGGGTAGTACTGATGGAGTGTTTCAATCTGGGGTAGTACTGATGGGGTTGTTCTGTCTGGGGTAGTACTGATGGGGTTGTTCTGTCTGGGGTAGTACTGACGGAGTGGTTCAATCTGGGGTAGTACTGATGGGGTTGTTCTGTCTGGGGTAGTACTGATGGAGTGTTTCAATCTGGGGTAGTACTGATGGGGTTGTTCTGTCTGGGGTAGTACTGATGGAGTGTTTCAGTCTGGTGTATTAATGATGGAATGGTTCAATCTGGGATAATACTGACGGAGTGTTTCAGTCTGGGGTAGTACTGATGGGGTTGTTCTGTCTGGGGTAGTACTGATGGGGTTGTTCTGTCTGGTGTATTAATGATGGAATGGTTCAATCTGGGATAATACTGACGGAGTGTTTCAGTCTGGGGTAGTACTGATGGGGTTGTTCTGTCTGGGGTAGTACTGATGGAGTGTTTCAGTCTGGTGTATTAATGATGGAGTGGTTCAATCTGGGATAATACTGACGGAGTGTTTCAGTCTGGGGTAGTACTGATGGGGTTGTTCTGTCTGGGGTAGTACTGATGGAGTGTTTCAGTCTGGTGTATTAATGATGGAGTGGTTCAATCTGGGATAATACTGACGGAGTGTTTCAGTCTGGGGTAGTACTGGTGGGGTTGTTCTGTCTGGGGTAGTACTGATGGAGTGTTTCAGTCTGGTGTATTAATGATGGAATGGTTCAATCTGGGATAATACTGACGGAGTGTTTCAGTCTGGTGTATTAATGATGGAATGGTTCAATCTGGGATAATACTGACGGAGTGTTTCAGTCTGGTGTATTAATGATGGAGTGGTTCAATCTGGGATAATACTGACGGAGTCCTATATTTGGAGGTTTTGCTCACTGACTTGTCCGACAGACTCGTAGTGACATCACGATGGGATGGCACGTCATGGAGATCACTCGTTGAAGTGATAAATCGTATGTTCCGACATGAAGGGAGTCGATGATGGACTAACAAACCCTACTGAAGCCTTACTGGATTGATTGAATGCCGTGTTTTACCCACGCAGTTATACCCAGAGAGCTAGTACAGGAAGAAGGGACAACAACCTTGGGTCCCAGACCATAAGTTTCAAGTTCAATTGATAACCTTTAACTTTGAGGCTAAGGAACACGCCTGGATGTCTTCTTTCACCACATGATTGCAATGGTCATTGAACACAGTTTTTGGTTTCGTTCAGGTCTTCTTTTTTCATTTTATTATTAATGATCGCATCCTTATTTATGTCTTAGTCGGGCTTATAAAACTGGAGGTGCAATCACAGCTAAGCACGCTCTTCACTCAATTGCGAGAAACGTTAGAATTATTCTTGCAGTATTTCCTTTGGTGGCTTTATGAAGACTGACATGAATTTTCCTCTGCATGCTTAATTGTTTAATGCTATTGTCTCGTGACCTCCGGATGATTCCTGCTGTAAAACTACCGGGAGAATAATGGCACCCTATACAAATTCCGTTTGCCCGATTTCAGATCATTTCCTCTTCACTCATTCATATCCATAAAATTGTCCATAGAACCATCGAACATTACAGCACAGAATCAGGCCTTTCGGCCCTTCCTGGCTATGCCGTACCATTTTTCTGTCTTTTCGCACTGTCTTCACCTGGACCATATCCCTCCATACGCCTCTTATCTATCTACCTGTCCAAGTTTTTTTCTTAAATGTTATAAGTGAGCCCGCATTTACCACTTCATCTGGCAATTCATTCCACACTCTCATCTCTCTATGTGTGAAGAAGCGCCCCCCCCCCAATGTTCCCTTTAAACTTTTCCCCCTTCACCCTTAACCAATGTCCTTGCGTTTTTTCCTCCCCAAGCCTCAGTGGAAAAAGCCTGCTTGCATTTACTCTATCTAACCCCATCATAATGTTATAAACCTCTATCAAATCTCCCCTCAATCTCCTATGCTCCAGGGAATAAAGTCCTAACCTTTTCAACCTTTCTCTGCAACTAAGATTCTCATCTCCCGGCAACATCTTTGTAAACCTTCTCTGCACTCGTTCAAACTTATTAATATCATTTCTGTAATTCAGTGACCTAATCTGCACACAATACTCCAAATTCGGCCTCACCAATGCCTTATACAATCTCAACATAACTCTTATACTGAATACTTTGATTTATAAAGGCCAATGTACCAAAAGCTCTCATTGCGACTTTATCTGCCTGCGAAGCCACTTTCAAGGAATTTTGTATCCGTATTCCCAGATCCCTCTGTTCTTCTGCACTCCTCATTGCTCGACTATTTACCTTGTCTGTTTTACCTTCGTTTGTCCTTCCAAAATGCAATACTCATACTTGTCTATATTAAACTCCATCTGCCATTTTTAAGCCTATTTTTCCAGCTGGTGCAAATCCCTCTGTAATCTTTGAAAACCTCCCTCACTGTCCACTACCCCTCCAATATTTGTATCATCAGCCCATTTGCTGATCCAATTTGCCACATTATCATCCAGATCATTGATATAGATGACAAATAACAATAGACCCAGCACTGATTCCTGTGGCACACCACTAGTCACAGGCCTCCACAGAGTAGCAATCCTCCACTCCCACTCTCTGACTTCTCCCATTGAGCCAGTGTCTAATCCAATTTACTACCTCAGCGTGTATACCTAGCCACTGAATTTTCCTAACTAACCTCCCATGCGGGACCTTGTCAAAGGCCTTACTGAAGTCCATGTAGACGACATCCACTGCCTTCCCTACATCAACTTTTCTTGTCACCTCCTCGAAAACCTCTAATAGATTTGTTTAACATGACCTACCTAACACAAAGCCGTGTTGACTCTCCCTAATAAGTCCCTGTCTATCTAAATACTTGTAGATCCTATCTCTTAGTACTCCTTCCAATAATTTACCCACTACCGACTTCAAATTTACCAGACTATAATTTCCCGGACTACTTTTAGAACCTTTTTTAAACAACGGAACAACATGAGCTATCCTCCAAACCTGCGGCACCTCACCCGTAGATACCGACTTTTTACATACATTTACCAGGGCCCCTGCAATTTCAATACTAATCTCCCTCAAGGTCCGAGAGAATGCTCTGTCAGGTCCTGGGGATTTATCTACTCTGATTTGACTCACGATAGCAAGCACCTCCTCCCTTATACCCTATATAGGTTCCATGACGTCACTACTTCTTCGCCTTATTTCCATTGACTCCATGCCAGTTTCCTTAGTAAATACAGACGCATAAAAAGCATTTAATATCTCCCACATTTCTTTTGGTTCCATACATAGCCGACCGCTCTGATCTTCAAGAGGACCAATGTATCTCTTACTATCCTTTTGCTCTTAATATACCTGTTGAAGCTCTTTGGATTATCCTTCACCTTGACTGCCAAAGCTACCTCATGTCTTATTTTAGCCTTCCTGATTTATTTCTTAAGTACTTTTTTGCACTTTTTCAACTCCTTATTTGCTACCTGTTGCCTATACATGTTATACTTCTCTCTCTTCTTCTTTATCAGAGTTCCAATATCCTCGAGAACTAAGGTTCCTTATTCTTTTTCACTTTGCCTTGAATCCTGTCATACAAACTTTGCACTCTCAAAATTTCTCACTAGAAGGCTTCCCACTTATCAATCATATCCTTGCCAGAGAACAACCTGTCCCAATCCACTCTCTTTAGATCTTTTCTCACTTCTTCAAATTTGGCCTTTTTCCAGTTTAGAACCTCAAACTGGGGACAAGATCTATCTTTAGCCATGATCAAATTGAAACTAATGATGTTATGATCACTGGAACCAAAGTGCTCACCTGCACACACTTCCGTCACCTGCCCTAACTCATTTCCTAATAGGAGATCTAATATTGCATCCTCTCTAGTCGGTACCTCTATATATTGATTTAGAAAACTTTTCTGAACACATTTTACAAACTCTAACCCGTCTAGACCTTTAACAATATGAGAGTCCCAATCAATACGTGGAAAATAAAACATTCCACCTGTCACCTGTCCTAACTCGTTTCCTAATAGGAGATCTAATATTTCATCCTCTGTAGTCGGTACCCCTATATATTGATGTAGAATACAGGGAAATCCTGGAGGAAAACCCGATGCAGTTTGCAAGAGACTTGGGGGAAGATTTGGTTTTCCAGCAAAACATTAACCCTAAGCATAAAGCTAAAGCTAAACAGGATTGTCTAGGAAACAGCAAAGGTAATGCCCTGGAGTGGCCAGGTCAGAGTCCAGACCTCAATCCACTTGAGAATCCGTGGCTGGACTTGAGAAGGTTTGTTCACTCACTCACAAACCCCTTGCCATCCCACAGAGACTGAGCAGCTTTGTAAAGAATAAAGGGGGAAGATGCAGTGTCCAAATGAGCCGAGCTGTTAGAGACCTAAACAAATTGACTCAAGGCTGTAATTGCTGCCATTCGTACAGCAAATAAGAACCGGATTGAAAGGGGTTAATATTTTCGTAATCAATAAATTCGTTCTTCACGTTTGTAATTACTTCTTTCAGCATTCTGTGGAGGCTCGAGTTCTGTGTTATAACTATAACCATCAGTCGGTGAGCAGTTGTTGCTGTAATCCTATTTTTATCTGCGCCTCGGGGGTGGGGAGTAGATGGTTGGTATCTCATTATTTTCTTGTTGTTGTCTTGAAGTTGGCTTCCTTCTAGCACTTGTGCATCTTCGGAATTTATGTGGTTTGACATAGTCGTAGGGATTTTAGTTTTACAATTTAAAAAAAAATCCGTTGATATGCTACTTGCTGTGAATTTACCTGCCTGAATGGCTAGGCTGTTGATGAAGTATGTCCCTTGTGCGCTATGATGTCAGTCTCAAGCTCTCGGCGGGATAGAACTCATGGATGGATGCACCAAAGCATGGACTGACGGGTGTGATGGTACCGATGACGTCACACACACGGGAGGATAGCCTGGGGCCATAGAGATCTGTGGCACAGATTTGCCAATGCACTAAAAGTTGTTCTGAAGGAGTGATTGGTTCTTTATGGAGCAATGCCAATGGAGTTACATAATGAGGGTTAATTCTGCGGGGTGATGTACTATTGCTTAGGACAGAGACAACGGTACACTCCGAAATGGTAGTGATCCTTTGATAGGCTTTGAGAGAGCGGTGGCTGCGTGGAAAGCAGGGCCAGCGACGGTGGCCGAGGCGGATAGAACAGAGTCTTTCAAGAGACTCTTAGGTAGGTCCATGGAGCTTTGAAAAATATAGAGGGCTATGCGGCAGGATAATTCCAGGCAGTTCCAAGAGTCGGTTACATAATCAGCACGAAATTGTTGACAGCTGGGCCTTAATGGGCTGGAGATTTCTATGTTCCATCTTTCCATGCGGTGTTATGACGTGTAGTTGGAGTTATACAGTGACATAGAACCGAGTCGCACACTGCTGAGATACGACTGCTCGAGTAATTGACGGGGAGACTGTTCTGAAGCAGTGATACACTAGGAGTTTCCTAACTTAGTGACAATACAGAATTGCCGAGTCATGCAATTGTGGGTGGCACTCGTTATAAGAAACCATCCATTCCTGGCTGGTGCACCATAGCATTTTTTGTTTCCTTCCTATAGACTCCGTGTCTTGGTCTTCTGTGCAGCTCAGGCATGCCCGCAGGAGACAGAAAACATTTCGGCCAACCTTTGTGGAGGAACACTTTAGTTGACTTGAAACATGAATTTAAATAACAAATACCGGAGATTTCAAGGAAGTGGCGCGTGACAGGGAGGTTTCGTGACCAGCAGCCCAAAATCCGTTCGAGGCAGACGGAGGTATTCCGGAGGAAAAATCACTATTGTGCAGAGATATCAAGAGCGTCAAATGATGAATATTTGAAAGTGAGCCCATAAAAGGTCTCCAGATTTCTTCAAATTGAAAGGACATATCCAATGCCCGACTTCTTATTTTCTCTAGACTGGAGAGGACATGATAGAGGAAAGCCAATAAAAGGCGATCTGACTTTTGTGCTGAGTCTCTTCCAGCTATTTTTTTTTCAGAAACGGATTTGATCAGCGAGTCTGTCTTATCATGGTTTTACTCTCAGGGTGAACTGCACAGTCCTTTTTCCCTGTTTGGAATAGTGTTTTTTTTTAAATATAAAATCTTCTAATAGTCCTTCCATATAACTATATAATAATTACGGCAAGGAAACATGCCATCTCGGCCCTTCTAGTCCGTATCGAAAGCTTACTCTCACCTAGTCCCAGCGACCTGCATTCAGCCCATAACCCTCCATTCCTTTCCTGTCCGTATACCTATCCTTTTTTTTTAAATGACAATACCAAACCTGCCTCCACCACTTCTACTGGAAGCTTTTTTTCCACACAGCTACCTCTCTCTAAGTAAAGAAGTTCCACCTCGTGTTAACCCAAACGTTTGCCCCAACTCTCAACTCATGTCCTCTTGTTTGAATCTCCCATACTGTCAATGGAAAAAGCCTACCCACGTCAACTCTATCTATCTCCCTCATAACTTTAAAGTAACCCCTCAACCTTCTACGCTCCGAAGAATGAAGACCTAATTTGTTCAACCTTTCTCTGTAACTTAGGTGTTGAAACCCAGGTAACGTTGGAATAAATCTCTTCTGTACTCTCTCTATTTTGTTGACATCTTTCCTATAATTTGGTGACCAGAACTGTGCGCAATACTCCAAATTTGGCCTCACCAATGTTTTGAACAATTTTAACATTACATCCCAACTCCTATACTCAATGTTTTGATTTATAAAGGCCACCATACCAAAAGCTTTCTTCACCACCCTATCCATATGAGATTCCACCTTCAGAGAAATATGCACCATTATTCCTAGATCACTCTGATCTACTGCACTCCTCAATGCCCTACCATTTACCATGTATATCCTATTTTGGTTATTCCTACCAAAACGTAGCACCTCACATTTATGAGCATTAAACTCCATCTGCCATCGTTCAGCCCACTCTTCAAACTGGCATAAATCTCTCTGCATGCTTTGAAAACCTACTTCAACTACCTTAGTATCATCTGCATACTTGCTAATCCAATTTACCACCCCATCATCCAGAACATTAATGTATATGAGAAACATAATTGGACCCAGTACAGATCCCTGAGGAACACCACTAGTCACCGGCCTCCAACCCAACAAACAGTTATCAACCACTACTCTCGGGCATCTCCCATCCAGCCACTGTTGCATCCATTTTACTACTTTAATATTAATCCCTAACGATTGAATCTTCCTAACCTTCCGTGTGGAACCTTGTAAAACGCCTTACTAAAGTCCATATAGACAACATCCACTGCTTTACCCTCGTCAACCTTCCTAGTAACCTGTTCAAAAAATTCAACAAGATTTGTCAAACATGACCTTCCACGGACAAATCCATGTTGACTGTTCCTAATAAGACCCTGTCTATACTTTCCATTAATTTACCCACCTCTGACGTCAAACTTACGGGCCGATAATTGATAGGTTTACTCTTAGAACCTTTTTTAAACAATGGAACCGCATGACCAATACGCCAGTCCTCCGGCACCATCCCTGTTTCTAACGACATTTGAAATGTCTCTGTCTGAGCCCCTGCTATTTCTACACTAACATCCCTCCAGGTCCTAGGGAGTATCCTGTCAGGATTCAGAGACGTATCCATTTTTATATTCTTTAGAAGCGCCAGTACTTCCTTTCTTCATAAATTGATAAGAGTATTAAACATTCTATATCAAATTTATACTTCGTAGATCAACACTATGTGTGATCCTGATATTGTTTATTTTACCTTCTGTATGTACTGCTATTGACATATATACCAGAGCCATTCTCCTCCTGTTTGTATACCAAGTTTTTTTTAATCAATAAAAAAGATTGAAAACTGAAAGTAAGTGAGCCACATACGTGGTGGGAACTGTCTAGTGCTGGCGTGAGTGAAGCCGAGTGAGGCTATCCCCACCGTTCAAGAACCTGGTGCTGTGTGCCCTTGATCTCCAGTCCATTCTCCCTGAAGGCAGCATCGAGGAGCGTATCTTTCGTGGGCTGTTCAGTAGTATGGCATATTGGTGTTTCCATACCAGGAGTTTACGTGCAGGACTAAGGACAGGTCCTCTGAAACGACAGAACATAGGAATTTGAAGATGCTGACACTCTACAGCTCTGACGCCGCTCACGCCAACCCCCCCCCAACCCCCGCAGTCAATACTGGCTTATGGACCCTGCATCTCTTTCTTCTGTCGTCAGTAATCTCCTTCTCGTCTTGCTGACATTGAGTGAGAGGTTGCTGCTGTGGCATCGGCCGGCCAACTTTTCAGTCTCCGTCCTGTAAGCTGATCCGTCGCCACATTCGGGGTTGGGCTTCCTACAGCCGTGAAATATCTTCTTCATCTCTGTAAGCTTCCAGGCTCACGAGCGTCCCCGAAAACGTATCGTGAATCAGTGTAGAAATCGTCCTTCTGCCAAATTGCAGACGTCAATCTGGGCTTTCAGTTTTGCCCGCTGTGCAGAGGAATCAGGGGTTTCCGAAGGGCAGCACTGCAGTTCTAGAAACTTCGGTGCCTCCAACGTGCACAGGCGCATAGATCGTGTGGCAACCGAATTGCTGGATTGCAATTGATGGACTGCGCAACCGATATTTTTACTGGATACGGAATGATTTGCCGTGCAAGCGAAAAATATTGTCCTGCTAAGGGAATGGGCTGTTCAGCAACCGAAATGAATTGCAACTGATAATCTATTTTTTTTTAAAGATCAAAGCAGTAGTCACAATCCGAATTTCCTTTCCCTATGAACGTCTCTGGATAATGAAAGCTCCATTTAAATTTGTAAATAAAAGTGAACTGAAGAGATGGATCTAATTCAGAATCATAGTGTACCAGCTGAAGCTTCCAGAAGCATAATTTATACAACCGCTAGGGGGCACGTTGAACTTGCATGTACATGTTGTCGCCAGTATCATGCACAATAAACTGTTATCGGCATATGTGAACTATTTAAAATAGGAGTAAAAAACTAATTGTTAAACTGCAATGAAAATAACAATTAAACGGTCTAATCTAAGAACTAAACACACCGATCCAAAATGTTGGCTAGCATTTCTACACTGGAGGGAAGACAGATTGTCCATGCTACGTCCATGCTTCGGCTTTCTAAGAAAGAGAATTATCCCATATTTCTTTTTCCAATCTGTGTTTATTATTAATGCTCTCTAATTTATACAACAGGCTAATAATCTTCCTCTGCACCCTCGCCAAATCCGGCTCACCCTCCCTGTAACGCAGCAACCACAAATGCACACAGTTATTCTCCAAATGTGGCTGCTCCATAGTTTTTTTTTTCCAGATGTAACATCGCCTCCTGAATAATCCGACCGGCGACAAACCGACGGCTGAAAGTGCCGTGGTTACGTGAAATGCCCTGGAGACACAGACAATTCTTCAAGAAAATTAAACCTTTATCTGTAAACAAAGGCTGAGACAATCAATGAACTTGTCACCGAAAGCCCGCCGAGCTCCGGTGTACAGTATTCTTTATTGTAATTTCTTATCTCAGTTACATTTCGGTTTCATCGCCATACCCAATCGAGTTTTAATTGCATATCATCTATATATGAATTAATTAATCGCTCTTGCCTCGCCCGCAGTACGTCACCATTGTTTTTCTCCCGTTCGCATTGGGGCCTTATTCCTGGCCAAGATTATGTTTTCCAGACAACCTCCCTCACATTACATTCCCTGCTCGCAGCATCCTGTCCGCCACCGTTATCTCGTACTAAACCAAGGCTGAGTGTAATACATGGGATACATCTCAGCTGGTAGTGCTCCTAACTAAACAGGTGTTCTGTAAGTGCCACAGTATGCAGCTGAGAGAGTATAAAGAATCTAGTTAAAACAACACATAGCAAAATTTGTCTAGTAAAATAATACATTGTAATATTCAGTACCTGGAAGTGATTATATAGCATAGTAAATAGCTAATACATAGTGATTATATTTCAGGTATATATAGTGGTTATGTCAGATATATTTCTCAATAAAAGCAAGTATGCCATATACCGTCCTTATCGGCCTATCTACATGCCTCGGCACTGGTTGCAACCCTCACTACCAACCTACATGCGCGTCTGCTATCCATTGGACGCAACACTCCTTTACCTTAATCTTATAAAATGCACCATGTCACTCTTTGTAGGTTTAAACAGTGGGCAGCTATGTTAGCCTAGTGGTTAGTCCGACACTCGCAGCGTAGCAGCTCGAATTATAAGAAGTTTGTAAGCCCTTCCCGTGAGGGCGTTGGTTTCCTCCTTGTCCTCTGGTTTCCTGCCGCTGTCGAAAGCTGTATCGGTTAGCAGAGAAGTTGGCCATTGTAAATTTTCCTGTCATTAGGCTAGGGTTGAAAGGGCGGGTTGCTGAACCGGGCAACGCGCTGGGCCGGAAGGCAACTTTAAATAAATAAGAAATCATTTTCCTGTCTTCGTTTTCTCTGGAATCGATTCGCCTATCTACAACCTTATGAAACAACTAACCTGTATATTTTATAATTACTATCATAAAAACCACATGTGCTTATGTTGAGAGTAGTCAGATTAGCAAATCTACAGCAATACTCTTTGTCTCCTATGTTCAAGCCCAATCTGAAACCAGGTCGTAAAGTCAATGTAAATTGCACCATTAAAAATAAAATTATGGGTTGCTTTAGAATACCCACTGCCCTCAACAAACTTTGTCCTTCCCTCCTCAATAAGATCAAATTCGTGAGACGTCATATGACCCTTGCAAAATGACGTTGACTGACCCAAGTAGAACTTTGTTTTGGTTTCCTGGCACGAGTAAATTGTAAACAGAAAACATCTCTCACATATTTACCCGGGTCGAGAATATGCTGTTTTCCCTCCTTTCCCTCACAAGACAAAGGAGCAAAGGGCCGATGCTGTGTCGCATTTTGGTGTGATAATGGAACGTAGGTAGTAGGTATGGAGTGCCATCCCGTGAATAAATATGGAAACAAATTAACATAGAAAACCTGAAGCACAATGCAGCTCTTTGGCCCATAGAGCTGTGCCGAATATGTCCTTATCTTATAAATTACCTAGGGCTACCCATAGCCCTCTATTTTTCCAAGCCCTATGTACCTATCCAGGAATCTCTTAAAAGACCTATCGTATCTGCTACCACCACCGCCCCCGGCAGCCCATTCCACGCACTCACCACTCTCTGCGGGAAAAAATAAACTTACCGCTGACATCTCCTCTGTACCTACATCAAAGTGTCTTAAAACTGTGCCCTCTCATGCTAGCAGTTTCAGAGCTGGGAAAAAGCCTCTGACCATTCACCTGATCCATGACTCTCATCATCTTACACACCTCTATCAGGTCACCTTTCATCCTCCACAGCTCCAACGAGAAAAGGCTGAGTTCACTCAACCTATACTCATAGTATAGCCTGATCTGCTGTTGCATTGACGGCTTGTCCTGATGGAGCGACTGGTAGGGGTGACGGAGTGGCACCCTGCGGGGTGGTACTGATGGAGTGATGAACCGTGGAGAAATGTTGGCGGGCACACAGTCCTTTCCCACTCACTGTGTGACACACAACGGTAGAGTGCAGATCGTGTCCGAGACTGCGGGGTGGCGCTGACGTAATGGCCTGCGGTGTAGTGGACAGAACAAAACGCGTCCCATCTGGGACAGGACACTGAATGAGGATATCGGGAAAACAAGTCCAGTGTGGATTCATTTTGGTAGATGTAATTTGCCAGGTTCGGCATTGGAAGTTCAAGAAAAACTGCATAATCATTCAACATTAGGAATACAGACACAAAATTCCCTAAAGCTGGAGTCACAGACAGATAGGGTCGTAAAGAGAGCTTTTGTTAGATTGGCCTCTGTAAATCAATGTATTGAGTATAAGATTTGGAATGTCCTGGTGAGGTTGCATAAGACATTGGTGAGGCCGAATTTGGAGTATTGTGTGCAGTTTTGGTCACCGAATTATAGGAAGGATATTGATAAGGTTGAAAGAGTGCAGAGAAGGTTTACAAGGATGTTGCCGGGACTTGAGAAACTGAGTTACAGAGAAAGGTTGAGTAGGTTAGGACTTTATTCCCTGGAGCGTAGAAGAATGAGGGGTGATTTAATAGAGGTATATAAAATTATGATGGTTATAGATAGAGTGAATGCAAGCAGGCTTTTTCCACTGAGGCCAGGGGAGAAAAATACCAGAGGAAATGGGTTAAGGGTGAAGGGGAGGAAGGTTTACAGAAAAAATTACGAGGGGCTTCTTCACACAGAGAGTGGTGGGAGTGTGGAATGAGCTGCCAGTTGAAGTGGTAAATGCGGGATCACTTTTAACATTTAAGATAAACTTGGACAGGTAAATGGAAGAGAGGGGTATGGAGGGATGTGGGCCAGGTGCAGGTCAGTAGGACTAGGCAGAAAGATGGTTCGCCACAGCCAAGAACGGCCAAAAGGCCTGTTTCTGTGCTGTAATGTTCTATGGCTTTATGGTTCTATTAGTGTATAAGGCAGGTAGCAGAGAGTTGAGAGTTGAGTGGCATCGACTATTTCGCTCTTCCAAAGAGGTCTCCGTTCGGGATGTCCATTCATCTGTGAGTCCTTTATTGTACAAAATGACTTTAGCTTGATATTCTTGTAAGGAAGTGAAACAAAATACATCATGCCGCGGGTATCTTCCACAAACTCGCGATAAAATTGGAAGTAAAGGGAGTACAGTAACGGCTAAGGTGACGTTTTCTTCCCTTCTGCAGAAAGTTTCTGAGAGAACCGAACTGAAGTCTCCATACAAACTCATCAGTCGCTGGGACGATTTCGTTATTCCAGCGGGAATGGAAACTAAACTCCTGTGTTCCTGGGTTCTGATCCTTGGGATTACACTCGGTCCATCCTGTAAGTATCTGCGTTCTGCATTCGACCCATTAAGACAGAAACTGGGAAGATTGTTCAACTCTTTTCATGGAGCTTGACAAAACAGGTGTTGGGTCTCATCTGTGTAATCGCCTTTAGATCTGGTCAGGGTGCTGATGGCTGCAGGAGAGCAGAGAAACCTGGATCACAAAGAGACAAAGGGACGGGTATAGAGGCTAATGAAGACGGCATTTGCCGCGCTGGCTATGAGACAAGAGGCTGATCATTGAACAGAGGCTGTTACACAGCAACTTTAGAAGTCACTTGTGATTTCACAATTGGAATATTGTTTTCAGCCTCGGCGAAAAGATAGTAAACGTAGAGGAGTACCGGGGATATTTAGGAAGAAAAGTGGAAAGCAGATGTCGCGATAGAGGCAGGTGCTAGCAAAGCTCGATGGACTGAGTTATTGAGGGATGTTGAGCAGTTTCCGCTTTACATCACACGAGCCCAGGAGAATGTGCTGATCGCATCAATGGGTATAAAGCCCGAGAAGCACCACGGGGTGAATCCGCACATTTCCACCAGGGGTAGGGAATCGGGAAACAAGCGGCACAGGTTTACGTTGAGAGTTACTCGGGGAACCTGAGGGGGACTTTTCTTGCCTTACGCAGAGAAGTGGTCGGTTTATGCACATGGGGCAAATCTTTTCTACATCTACTCTCGTCATTTTGCAAACAGTTCATCCACAACATTCCCCTGCGCTGCGGGGAATGCAAAGCCAAACGCGTCGAATCGCTGATCAGAGCGGATCGGATCAATCCCCAATAAAACCACAGCGGGACTCCTCTGCACTCACTGCAGTCCAGTCTCACGACGTAGCGGCGAAAACGGGCACACCACTCCAGCTTTGCGGTGCAATGACACAATACAGTCCCTGTTGTTTTTTTTTTACATTACATTACCCGTCTGTAGAACGTCACCCTTCCACACAAACTTATCTCAATTTGCTGCCACCTTCAGGACTCGGACACCAGCCCACCCCGGTTTCCGAACAATCCCTGGCGCCCCAGCACACCTTCTGGTTAATCTCATCCCTCTTCATTTCGCACCATCCATAAGACATCGGAACAGAATTTGGCCATTCAGTCTATCGAGCCTGCTCCGCCAATCCATCATGGCTGATTTAGTGTCCCTCTCAAACCCATTCTCCCTCCATTAATTTAACCTGCACAGATGTCTGTGACAATGACTTTCACGCCACTCTCTTGCTAACGGAAGAGATGTAGAGCCATATTAAGTACGTTACTGCAATCGACATAGACTATCATATGAACTGCGGTGAGAGTAACCTCTCCCCACCGAAGCAATGGAACCATGTACAAACCCTACACGCAACCAACCATCGCAACTATTTTCCCACCCAACCGCCCTCATCTCACTGGAGCGGGGGAGGGAGGGGCGCTGCTGTCCCGCTCAACGCACCGCCGGAAGAGGAAACGCAGCGATGCGATGCTCTGGGACGCTGATTGGACAATCCAGCCAGTGGCCGGAGTCCAACGGTTTGACATCCGCTGTCAGTCTGTGGAAAACAATGTGCTGAGGGACCTTGACTGTTACCGATGGGAACCTCGCCTCCTCATGCCTCCCACTACACAGCGAAAGAACTCCAGAAATATAAAGCTCAAGCCACCCGCAGCGATACATCGACACTGCTCCTTTAAGCAGCCCTGTTCACATTTCCTGTCAAATCCAACATGATTCTGTCACTGCTCCGCACTCGAGGCCAGATACAGAGCGCCCAATTATCTCTTCCACGCCGCTCTTTTATTGGGGGGTGTCCGACCGTGGAATACCAGGCCCCGGCAGCTATTCCAAGGTGCATTTTACGCAGTGGCAGTGGCTGAGGTTGGAGTCCAACCCGGTTTCTAATTTTCTGAAGCATGTCTTTTCTCACTTCCACAATGCTATGGATGCACCTGGAGATTTAACCACATGCTAGTGTGTCAAGACGTTTAGTAACTTTTTTGTGTTGTACTATCTTCCATTCCTCCCAACGCCCCCCCAACAAAAAAACTGTGTCGTTCAAAAGACCTTACCTCCATCTCCATTAGATATATATATATATAAAAAACAGCAGAGGAAAATAATTTACAAAGGACTTCATCCATTTCCCGGGGCTCCTTGTATTACTAAATGTCTCACGTTTCTTATTACATCCGGACTAAACAGCGATTCTGGCTTCTCCCCACTCCTAGGTGGCGAGTCCCGCGATGTGGGCCGCAGCACGGCCGCCATTCCACTGGGAATGCAGGAAAACAGCGCCTCCTACATTTTCACCCAGAGCAATGCCTCCGACCAGTTGGCCATTGACTACCTCGAGGTGGAGCGGAAAAAGAATCCAATACTTAACGAAGTGTGGAAATGTGCACTCGAACGCATGGGAGGTATCCGCCCGCCCGACGGGCTCCGGAGAGAACACCTGTTAGCCGTGTACGCCTACACTGACAGCGTAAGCAATAAATTCTACGAAGAGTTCAACAATGCCGTGCGGATGGATGGAGCTGACGATTCAGTCTACGCAGCTAAATTCCCATTCAAGAGTGTCCATTACCTTCTTTCCGTTGCGGTCGCGAGACTGAGGGAGATCGCGGGCAAGGCACCGGGCACCACTTACAGGGGAATTACAAGACCGGTAATACTTCCGAAAGAACCGAAAATGATATTCGGCTCCTTCACATCTTCGTCGCTCGACAGAAGTATCGCCAAGAAGTACGGCGATCAGACCTTCTTCGAGATTAAATCTCAGTTCGGTGTCGCAATCCACCAGTATTCGCGTAAACCCGCGGAACAGGAGGTGCTCATCCCGCCCTTTGAAGAATTTGAAATCACCCGTTCCCTCAACAGCAAAGGAAAAGACACTGTTTTCCTCAAGGGGGTGGGGAGTAAAGGGGTCCGGGTGAAAGTTGAGCGGGGGGCGGGCGGCGAGATGCGAGTGGTTCGTAGCTCGGGGGCCACCTTTTCCGCCAGTTTGTGCCTGCTGGCGCTGCTGGTTCATATTTGCGCCTAAATGTTGGTCGCCTACTTACAGCTGCGCACCTACGCTGAGCTGCAGGGGGTTTCAATGTATCAGGGGTGGTATGAATGCTTGCTTGCATGTAAGAGAACTGTCGAGCGCTGTATGAAAGGACTTGGGAATCAAGAAAGGAAGCGGGGAGGGACATTAACTGCTGATTTAAAGGAACATTTTAAAATGAATCGCCGAATAGCCTCATTGTGCTTTGTACAAGATTTTACACAGTTGCGGAATTGTCAAATTGTACAGATTCTGCTCCTGGAAACAATGCATCAATGACGGTCTTCAACGCTAATCCATTCAGGCACATTGGGACCGTCGGTTTCTGCACCCTGCCTTTTTCTGCATCGGTCTAAATGCCTCTTAATTGTAACAAAATAATAAAAGTTAATATTGTAAGGGTCTAGTGACAATCGCACTGTCAAAATATAATCGATTTTAATAAACTACTTTCAAAATTGACGCGAAATTTGTCTACTCTGTTGATAAATCGCCAAAGTATATATGATCTGATGTCCGACGCAGCTGGTGAAATAATTATTTGAGGATCGTTAGCTACACGCCCTCAGCGCGCCTGTCGATCAGTCTGTGTCTGATTCCATCGGTTCCAGACTCCACTCCACCACCCCAGAGGTTTTACCAGTCTATGTTGCACGCCATCTCGCAATGGGTCACTCCATCGGTGCTCCCTCTCGCTGTGTCTCGCCATCGTTACCACACCTCTGCCTGTAACTCCATGGTTTATGCCCCTCAGCCCTTTCCTCCTTCTGTATTATCTGACGGCGAGTCACTTCATCCGAAATAGCCCACGTCACTCGACCTATGGTAGCCGCCTGAGTGTTAGTTAATCGATGTTCCGCCACATTTAATTTATCTGCTTTGCCCAACGTCAATCAAGCCATCAGTCCTTTCCCACTCTCGCAGATTAGCCTTCATTATTCCTCTCCAACAGTTATTCCCCTCAGTGTATGACTCCACCTCGAGGAACCCACAGGGCATCAGTCCAGCAGTACTGAACCAAAATGAGTCACGCAACTTGTACTTCCCCAGTGTCACTCCCACGGTGTGACACTCCGTCAATATTACCCCAATATCCCTCTCTTAGCTAATGCTACCCGCCAGTGTTATACCCCTGTGTATGTCTCCCCACCTATTATATTGTATCACCCAATCGATCACGCCGTCAGTGCTACGCCGCGGTGCCGCAATTCATTACTCATGCCAGTGTCCGTCTCTCTTCAGTCCTATCGCACAATCAAAGTATCACACCAGCACGGCGACGCTAAAATGCGCCCCTCCTGCAGCCACACCACAGCCTACCCACAGAGCATCTCTCAATAGGTACAGCAGCACAGTGTCTACTTTCATCAGCACTAACCGGCAGTCTTTCATTCCGGCGTCACTCCACTTTAGTGTGTCCGCCGGCACTTCTCTGTCCGTGTACCCTTCCATCAACCGTGCACACGGGTGTCGCTCTGTCGTTCTGTGTGACATTCTCTGAGAACATTCACTAAATTTGCTGCCTACTTCTACTGACCGTCGGTTAGTACGGGGGTCACAACTTCCAATCTATTAATTAATGGTAACTCACTGCCTGCCAGTCCTTACGTACTCAACGTCCTCAGTCAGCGCTGTCCCACAGTGTGTCAGGGATCCAATACTACTTGGCTATATTCCACTCCCTCAGTTCTAAAGCTCACTGTACCATCGCCATCTCTTCGCTGGGTATGACTCCAATTTTGCCACGCCTTCGGCACCACTTCACTATATTCCACTCCCTCAGTTCTACAGCTCACTGTACCATCGCCATCTCTTCGCTGGGTATGACTCCAATTTTGCCACGCCTTCGGCACCATTTCACTATATTCCTCTTCCTCAGTTTTGCAGCTCAGTGTATCGCACCCCATTGCTGCATATGGCTCCAGCTATTTGCCTTCACAACTACTACTCATCCGCGTTTCACCCTTTAGGAAGGATCAAAAGTTCACCAGTTCCGATCTGAATTGCTACGTGAGTACTAAGCCTTGGCATGCCGCTTCATTTGTTCGACCCTGCACGGTGTCGCTAAACCCGACCGTGACTCTTCATCAACACTATGTATACCAAGCTCAAATAATTCTATTAGTATTCTCACTATTATTATTCGCACTATTCTCACTACTACACTACCTAACGGTATTTAATCAGACTATATCACTCTGTAACTACTTGTGCTCTGTAATTTGATACATCAGTTCTGCAACAAAGTGTAATACTTACCCCTGTGTATCCCAAGCTCAAATAATCAGGGGTGTGTCACCATCCACACTACTACATGACCCAACGGTATTTAATCAGACTATATTACTCTGTAACTGCCTGTGTTCTGCATCTTAATACACCTAATGCATCAGTTCTACATAAAGTGTGTTAATGAATCACTCGAGAGTAATGCCTCGCAGTGCGTCACTAAATCAGTAATACCCTCAATGTCCCCTCCACGAACAAGACTACTATGCGGCGCCAGTGGCTTTTTGTTGGAGAAGGAAGCCATTGAAATAAAACGCGACGGAAACAAACGTAACAAAGACGAAGGTCCGCTTTACGTGCGAACCGGAATTCGATAGTAAAAACGCGGGGCAGAGGAAACTTGATTGGATGAAGTCTGGCCGCTCAGTGATGACGGAGTAGTAAGTACCACCTGGCTGGACATGCTCAGGCATCCTCGCTGACGAAGATGACGAAGTTTGCTGGTGAAACGGCGACAAAAATCGATACCTGTACCCGGCTGGAAGATGGAGAAGACTTCATTCCTCTTTAACGCCGGGAAAGCACCAGATCCTTTTTCAGTGTGTAAGGCTACCAGTACTACTTCTCCATGTATCACAGCGTCAGCATGACACCTTACTGTCACACCCCAGTGACGATCCAGCTCACTAAATGCACTTTATCCGTTCACCCAGAGTGCATGGCTTAATCAATCATTCTTCACATGGTGTCCCATCATCAGTGTCTCATTGTATTACTCCCATAACGTTATCCCAAGTGTAAAATTCCGTCAGCAAATCCCCGTAGTGTGTACCCATGTCTATGCTACCCCTCGTGTTGTCACTTTGATCTGTATTACCGCTCCGATACCCTTCACTGTGTCACTCCGTCAGTAGTACCACTCAGCGTGCCACAGGATCACGACTTCCGTTCAAACTCTCACTCCAATTACGTCACACCATCTGTGTGAAACTCCGGTTTCCTTGCGGCTGCACAAGTCCAGGGAGTTTACACACGCTGGTCCCGCCAAATTCACGAGATTAGGACGGCTCTATCACCCCAAACCCGGGTTTGTGTGAATGCTCAGAGTTGTTACCCTGCTAGAACACGGTGCTGGGAAATTACAGACAGGGTCCGGCATACGATCAAAGGAATTATAGTTACACTCGTTAACTTAACTAAAGGGTGAGTAATGAAAGGGGAAAAATACCAAAAAAAAACGGCCTATCATGATTAAACAGTCAAAAGCGCGCAGCTCTTCCAAAAGCTACATATATTCAGCGGACCTCCGTATACGTCGCCACCTTGCCCCATTGAATCTCGGTCACCCGCCAGGTCAAATCCTACGACCTGTACTCTCCAGCAGTCTTTCCCTTCATCTTCCGTCAACTCCGCTCACACCAATGTCAGGCACACAAAACAAAACTCTCTCCCGGCTGGCCCGCATTCCAAAGAACCCGCTATCTCTACCCATAACCCAAACATTGCTCCCACGGAAAGACCGCCACGTTAGCAATGCAACCTTTGCCCAGGTGTTTAATGTATGAACCCACGTCATCACGCCAATGCAGCGCTGCCGTCACTGCGTCACGCGGCCTGTTCATTGCCACGTGATGTCTCTATATTAGTCGCCACCTCGCAGCATCACGCGATCTGTTCAAACCCGCCGTGAATCGCTCTTTTGAATCTGAATCTATCTCCATGAGTAGTAATTCTGGCGTAATAGGGCCCCACAATCAAACCACTATATCACTCGTTCAGTACAAATTCATGTTGTGTCAGTACATCACCACCCCTCTGTGTCACTTCTCTTCTTTATATCACCACATTAATCGTTCACCCCAGTTTGTGGCCCCACTCTCACTGAATTTCCAGGTGTAATTCAGTCAGGAAGAAACCAGGGTATAACCCTTTACCAGTTTTTACCCGATGAGTATAGTTCTATCAGTGCTACCGGAAGTGTGTAGCTCTATTCTACCATCGCTCACCGTGTTTCCCCTTTGCCACTGCTCGGCAATGCGCCCTCGCTAGATTAAAACGACGCAGCGTGGTTCACCGTCATTACTACCCCTCAATGTGCCGCGCCCTCAGTACTACAATCTCTCCATCATCACTTCCCCGTATTACAGCACGCAGTCAGGGCCATCTCTCACGCTGTCACTCTGTCTTTACTCCCCTTTCGGTCAGTCACTCCAACGATATTATTCTTCACTTCCTCCATCGTCACCCTCACCGCCCCCTCCTGGTCATTAATACACAGTGTGTCAATCCGTCAGCGCTCCTTCAGTACCAACAGTAACGCGCAACTTAGGGCACATAGAATATGCAGTCAATCAAAAACAACTATATATATAAACAATATTTACTTAGCAAGTAAATCAAAAACAACAATATATAGACCATCATCCTGACTGATATTTCCAGTAAGTTGATGGTGCATGGGTGTTATCGGCAGATAAAAGCAGTTCCCGGCCGCTCGCAGTCGGAGAACGGACACACGCAACCCAGGATGAGAACCAGGATCAGGTGGGCTGCAGGCAACGAGTCTGCAACGTGACAGCAAATCCCAACAGCTGAGTGGAGACTGGGAGAAGCCTAGATGTGGCCGATCACAGTTTGCCCCCGCTGTCACCCCCCTCAACAACAGGTATATCACAGTCCATAAGGTTGGGGAGGCGGGGGGAAGGATGACCTAATAGAGGAAAGACACAGTGGTCTGGTCTCTGGCAAGGAGTTTGCCTCTGTGACTCAAGAGTGGGAAGGGCGATAGGGGGGTCCATAAGACTGTAAGACATAGGAGCAGAATTAGGCCATTCAGCCCATCGAGTGTGCGACATCATGGCTGATCCCGGATCCCACTCAACTCTATAATCGTTTGATGCTCTGACCGATTTGGAAACGATCACCTTCCGTATTAAGTGAATCGACGGACGTGGTCTCCACCGCAGTCTGTGGCAGAGACTGACTACTGTCTGGCACAAGTAAAACATCCTTACCTCTGTTCTAAAAGGTCGCTCGTTAATTTTGAGCTTGTGCCCTCTAATTCGAGATACCCACACCATAGGAAACATGCTCTCCTACTTAATCGTTTCAACCTTCGGTAGGTTTCAATGTGATCCCCCACGTATCCTTCTAAACTCCAGTAAGTGCAGGCGTAAAACTGCGAAGCGCTCCTCATGTGTTCATTCCATCATAATTCCCGGAGTCATCCTCGTTAGGGAAAGGGTCAAGAGCTTCTGGTCTGGAACAAGATTCCCGTAGGGTATGCCCACTCCCGCTTATCAGAGTCAGGGATATCTCGGAACAAGTACTGAGCATTCTGAAGTGGGAGGGTCAACAGGTAGAAGTCGTGCTCTATGTAGGTACCAATGGCATGGGTAGGACGAGTTAAGGGGCAGGATCTCCAGGGTCGTGCTCTCAGGATTGCTACTGCTGTTGAGGCCCGAGCAAGGAAGATTGTACAGTTCAACACGTGGCTAAGGAGTTGTTGGAGGAGGGAGAGCATAATATTGTTGGATCTTTGGGCCTTCGTCCATGGAATGCGGAACTTGCATAGAAGCTATGGTTTGCACCTGAGATGATGGTGGATTACTATCCCGGTGCAAAATAAAATCTGGGAACAGTCGACTGGTTCGGTGTCACTTGGGCCATATCCGAACCCGGTGACAGGATATTTGACCGCAATGAAATAACGCTAGAGCGGTTGCAGCTGAGGGAAAAGAATGGCAGACGATCATAATAAGTATACTGTTTCAGTCTGCACTGTGGGAGACACTAGAAGAACGGCACAAATCCCAGAGCGTCAGTGGCATAAGCGAGTGTAGGTGATATGTGGACACCAACAGCAGACGTTGTTGATGAAGCTGAAAGGGCTGAAGTTAGATCGCTCACTCGCAACAACTCGACTGCATCCAAGATTTGAAAAGACTCTGGAAGCATCAGCAATGATCTTTCAAGAATCACTAAATTACGCCCTGGTTCAGAGGACCGGAGATTTGCAAGTGTCTCACCACTCCCTCAGGAGGGATGGAAGCAGAAGGAAGGAAGCCACGGGCCAATCAGCCCGACTTCAGAGGGTGGCAAGATGTTGGTCTCCACCTTTACGGATGACGCGTTGGGGGCACTTTGAGGGGCCTGATAAAGAAAGCCAACGTCATCGTTGCAACATTCAGCGGAGATCTTGCGTGATGAATCTGTTGGACCTCTTTGAAGAAATAACAGGCCGAATAGACGATGAAGAATCAGTGGATGTGTGTTTACTCCGTTTTACAGCCGCCCTTTGGCAGGGCGCCACACATCAGACAGCTTAACAAGGTAAGCACCCGTGGTATTACAGGAAAGCTAGATCGGTGATTTACAGGAGGAAAAGAGTCGGAACAAAAGGAGCTAATTTTGTTGGCTGCTGTTGATAAATGGTGTTTCGAAGATGACGGCAATGGAACCATTTATTTCCACGCTATATGTCAACGATTTCGATGAATGACATTAATGGTTTGTGGCCAATCCTGCAGACAATAGATAGGTAGGGGTCGGAGCAAGTAGTATTGGAGAAGCGGAAGGACTTGGAGAGATTGGGAGAATGGGCACGGAATTTGCGATTGGGATATGTACTCTAGTAAAATGTATGGTACATGAAAATTTAGGCGTAGCCTGCCTTCTAAACGAGAATTAAATTGAAAAATATTAAGTGCAGGTGGAGTTGGGAGTCCTTGTGCAAGTCTCCGTTATGATTAACTTGCTGACTGAATCGGTGGTAAGAGAGTCAAATACAACATTTTGACTTCATTTCGAGAGGACTAGAAAATACGAACAAGGCGTCTTGATGAGGTTTTATCAGGCGTTGACACGAAATCAGTCGGAATATTATGATAAGTTTTGGCTTCTTTATCTGAGAAAGGATGGCTGGTATTGGAAAAGATCCAGAGGAGAGTGACGGGAAAGGTGTCCGGTAATGAGGAGACTCTGGGCCTGTGTTCGTTGGAGGTGGTGGTGGTTCTCATTGAGAATAATGAAAGACCCAGATAGAGTGCATATGGATAGGATGTTTCTTGATGAGTATGTCTCGGACCAGACGGCACGGTCCCCGGAAAGCGGTATTGGGCGCGATCCATTTAGAGCAGAGATGAAACGGAACTTCGTTAGTCAGAGTACAGCGGCAGTCTGGAATTCACAGCTATGGGCAGGTGCAGAGGGCAAGACGGCGAATATATTTAAAGCAGAGGCTGATAGGCTCTTGGTTATTCTCGGCTTCATCTCTACGGCGCAAAAGGCGGAGTATGGGGTTGGAAGCGATAATCAATCAGCCATGGTGGAATGGCGGAACTGACTCGATGGGCCGAGCGGCCTGAATCTGCTTCTATGGCTTATGGTCTTACGGTACTACGTATTTATCCGTGACATCTGTATCCTCACTGTGTCTCTGCATCAATTCTACGCCTCAGTGTGACATTCCACTTTGTCCTACCCATCCCTCGGTCTCACCGTCTTCGTTATTCCTCAGGGGGGAGCTCATTCCGAAGAGGACCTAATTTATGCATCTAAGTCATTACTCCAATCAGTGAGATCTCCCTCATACTCCCCACTATTCCTTCACGCTATCATTATTAACCCATTATGGGTTTCTGTAGCTGGACTGTTCGGATTGTAACTGTAGCTAAGGGCGGGGGGAAATAGCCAATGGGGAATTGTTATGCTATCTTTTATCTGTGAGCTGAGCGGGATTTCACGGTCTTTTTCGCGAGGCGAACGAGGAAGATGGACGTGTGTGGAGCGGGCTGTGGTTCCAGGGCAGTGGATACTGGACGTCGGCGGTTCGGACGGTGGCCGAAGGCTCGGAAGGTCGTTGTGGATGGAACCGGAGGCGTCAGTTCCATTATTAAAATATTATGTGCACAAACTGATAAACTTACTGATTTGGCGTTTTTAGGTTATCTGTTTCTACTAATCCATCACTAAGAAGTAACTATAAAGTTGCAATTATTTACTCGCCTTTGGTGTATTGTCTGATATTTATGTTGCGAGTGCGTACTGGGGGGGATGGGAGGTGTGCTGCATTACATCGTCTTTACACCGAAGAGTTGCACTGTTGGCGGGGCGACGGCGGTTCACCCGAGGCGAACCGGCATAAACTGGGGCCACGGGTGCTACACATTTTATTGGGAACTGTAAACATTTGCCATTTCTACTCCGTAGTGTTCAGCCGCTAAATAGAACCGCTTACAGTGACTTTCCTTTAGCGCTGCCGTGCACTGTGTCGCTGCATCAGTACTCACCATAGGCCTTTCTCTTCGTCATTACTACCCCTCAATTCGTCTCCCTGTCCCGATAAACTCCCACCTACTCTCGCCATCATTAGCATTTTATGTTTTACTACATCAGTAGAGCCCTTACTTTTCTAACCCAGCATAACTATCGCTCAGATTCATGCATCCCCGCGCTGAGTATTTTAGTCATTACGCTGTTTGTTAACATGGAAACAGAGAAACATATAAAACCCTCAGCACAATACGGGCCCTTCGGCCCATAATGCTGTGCCGAACATGTACGCACTTTAGAAATTACCTAGTGTTACCCCTATTCTTCTACTTTCTCAGCTCCATGTGCATATCCAGGAGTCTCTTAAAAGACCCTATCGTATCCGCCTCCACCACCGTCGCCGGCAGCCCATTCCAGGCACTCACGACTCTCTTCAGTCAAAAACAAACCCCTGACATCTCCTCTGTACCTATTTCCAAGTACCTTCAAACTGTGCCCTCTTGTGTTAGCCATTTCAGGCCTGGGAAAAATCCTCAGACTATTCAGACGATCAATACTCTCCATGAGTGCTACATATCAATCTCTCACTACAATGAACCCACACAATGGGTCACTCCATCTCTGAAATCACTTCATCAGTAAGGCCATTCGCCAGTTCTGCTTCATTACTACCCCTCCGGTGTGTCACTCCATTCCTTAAACCCCTTTTCACATTTACTGCCCTAAATTTGTCAAACGACCCCTCTGATTGTCTGTGTATCAGAGCTGCCACGGTGTGACTCATTTCATCAGTTCTTCCCACACCGTGTCTATAATGCGGTATCTTTCCGAGTGTTTCACTCTGTCGGCTCAACACCATATTCTGCCATTCAATCGTCAGCACCCCTCAGATAATCTGTGTACCTGAGCTGTTGCGGCGTGACTCATTTCATCAGACCTACCCACACCGTGCCGAGTGTTTCACTCTATCACAACAGCATACTCTGTCACTCAATGATCACCACCACGAGATGCGTCAGTCAATTTATACTGCACCGCAATTGCTTCCCCTCACTCTGTCTTTCCATATCTACTGCCACTCAGCGTTTTCCTCTTTATTTCCTACCGCTCGTGTGTCTCTTTCTCGATATTTACCCCCGTCTTTACTAACGCTTACTTTTTACCTACATACATACAAACCCCGGGCCTGACACTTCCATCAGCACTTTTCCACAATGTGTCTCTGCATATTCACGGCCTCCTTGGCGCCACGCCATATTTCCTGCCGCTCAGTGTGTCGCTTCACCGGCTTTGTTCCTCAGCATGCCCATCCATATTTCCTACCCCTCAAGGACACTATGCATACCTCATACCCCTTTCTGTCTATCTCAATCTTCACTATCTCTTCCCTCCATCTCTGTAATTTCACTATCCCTCACTGTGTCTCTCCCTACTTGCTACCCCTCACCGTCTCCATATTTTATGCGACGCGACATTTCCGTCCATATTTACGACTGCGCAGTCTGTTCTCCATATCTGTTAACCCTCGGTGTTTCCCTCCTGATTGTGTATCTACACATTTACAAACCCTGTTTCCTTCACTCCATCGGCACTGTTCATCACCATCTCTCTCTAAATAGCCGGCAGGTAGTAAGAGTGGGCTCCCTCACCTCTGCCCCTCTGAACTTCAACACAGGTGCCCCTCAGGGCTGTTGACCTGAACCTCCTTTACTCTCTGTATACTCGTGACCGTGTCGTCACCTAGAGCTCCAATGAGTTAATTAAATTTGCTGACGGGCCTTCAATGATTGGCTTAATCTCATATAATAACGAGGTAGCTTGCAGAGACGTCATCACAGTGGTATCAAGACAGCAACCTCTGCCTCAACATCGCAAAGCGCAAAGGAGCTGGTTGTGGGCTACAGAGGGGATACAGACAGTCTAGCCCCTACTGTCATCAACGGATCTGGGGTTGAGAGGGTGAACACCATTAAGTTCCTCGGCATAAACTTCAGCGAGGATCTCACGTGGTCTCTAGATACCGGCGCCGGGACAGTTTCTTCCACTAGGCCGTTAGACTGATCAATTCATGTTATGTTATGTTGGCTGTCTAGCTGAGCATACCATTTCTTATAAGTCACTATAAATTGCACATTGTACATGTAGACCGAGACGTAATGTAATGATTTTACTGCCCGTGTATATGAAGGATGTAATTAATCAACCTAATTCAATTCAAATTTAAAGCAGCTCACTATGTCTCTGCAAATTTATACCGCCAAGGCATGAGTATTACCATTCCCGCTATTTCGACATTCATACTACCCCTCAGCGTGTCCCTCCGTACTTACCAACATTCAGTCTGTCCCTCCATATTTATTTCGGTTTATTTATCTCATACTTACCACCGTTCACTGCGTCCCTACATATGTACTACACCTCAGCGTTTCCTTCCAAATCTGCGACTATTCAGCGTGTACCACCAGACTTACTACAGCATTCAGTTTAGTAACATATTTAGAAGGGTGCCTGTCAATATGTACGTCCTCTCAATTGTTCCCTACATATTTACTATCCCTCAGAGTCTCCCCACATAACTACTAAACTTCGGTGTGTCCCTACAAACTTACTGCCCCTCGCCGTGTCTCTCCGTAGTTATTACCCATCACTGTGCCTGTACATATTTAATACCCCTCACTGTGGCACTCCATAGTGATTACCCTTCACTTTGTCTCTTCATATTTATTACCACTCAGATTATACTTCCATATTTACCACCCATCAAAGTATCCCTCCAAATTTATCATGTTTCAGACAGTTCCTCCATACTTACCACCCCTTAGCAGATATGTATCTACACCCTCACTGTTCCTCAGGGCGTCCATCTATAATGGCTACCGCTTCGTGTGTTCATTTATATTGCCCAGCCCTCAATGTGTCTCTCATTTAAATATAAATATAAATATTTATATTTACTACCACTCACTGTGTCTCTCCATATTTATTACCCCTCACTGTATCTCACCATAGTTATTACCCCTCACTGTGTTTCTCTATTGTTATTACCCTCTCACTGTGACTCTCCAAATTTATTACTACACGGTGTGTCAATTCATCAGTACCAAACTTCACCGTGTATCCACATGCTGTCGAGTCGTCTTCCTGGCCCTGAGAATTTACTACCCCTCAGAGAGTCTCTCAGAATTTCATACTCCTCAGTGCCCCTCCATATTTCTTGCTTCTCACTGTCCTTCCATATTTACTACTCCTCATCGTTTCCCTTTATATTCACTTTATGTTCTCCAGTGTAGCTCTCAACATCTACCTCCGCTCAGTGTGCCTCTGCATAATTACTATTTGTCACTGAGCCCCCCCCCCCATAATTACTATTGTGTTTCTCCATATTTTCCAAAAGTCCGCCGGTCCAGGCTTATTTGCCACCTCTTGCGGTAGTTATCTATATTAACTACACCTCTGCATGTCTGCCTATGTTTGCCACCCTTCGCTGTGTTTCTCATATCATCCCTCACCATGTTTCTCCAGATATACTACCCCTCTGCGTGCTACTTCAAATTCACTACCCCGCGGTCATTAGTACTACCGCTCACACTGTCTCTCATTTATCATTGCACTTCAGTGTGTTAATCCGCCAGTACAACCCTCAAATGTCCTCTATATACGTATTTCCCTACATTTCAAAACTTTGTACTGACTCACGACAGTAATCCATCAATGTCCCCTATAATCAACATGCTCTCTTCCTTTTTAAATATATGCACGGACT
Source organism: Hypanus sabinus (assembly GCF_030144855.1). Taxonomy (NCBI): domain Eukaryota; kingdom Metazoa; phylum Chordata; class Chondrichthyes; order Myliobatiformes; family Dasyatidae; genus Hypanus; species Hypanus sabinus. Next base: position 1,223,826 of record NW_026781307.1, read on the forward strand.
GACCGTTGTTCTGGGCATGAAATATTTACACGAGCTGAAAACGACGGTGCACTTTATATGTTTTTAGTAATACACATATTATGAATATTTGGAACACAAATCCAAAAATCACATATTCTTGACTTATTTATTAATTGAAGGGTGTAATGAAAATCTTACACGTTTCGTAAAGTTGTTGGAGCCTGCCTGTACTACTGATCCACTGTGTATAAACATTGACCAGATAAACAATACGTCTTAAAACTCATTAGAACATCCAAATGATCTACTGCTCGTCTACTTCTCGATTTACATTCGAGTGAATTCAGAAGACAGAAAATTTGAACTGTTCCAACCATGTCGACAAGAATCAACATTTTTTATAAATTCTGCTTTTCCAAGCACCTAATGAAGATCAATTCATCAGTGAAATTCTTAATTGAAGCAGTTTGGCTACTTGTGCCTGTATTTCTCGCATGGAACATATTGAAACAATAATTTTAATTGCAAGCAAAATGGGATCATTTACAGCTTTGACTATGTCAGAGTTAGACTTCATTCACACTTCTTATTTCACACTTGCTTCCCGCTCTTTTAGGGTTTCAGCTCACGTGCGCAGACTTCCACATATTTTCTTGTTGCATCATTTGGTAAGTGAGTTTGGTAAGTGTGTCGAGGATGGATTCCCGTCACAGTATGTTGACAGGCCGAGAAGGGGGAATTCCACACTGGATGTAGTATTAGGTAGAGAACCGGGTCAGGTCACAGATCTGTCAATGGGTGAGCATCTGGGGGACAGTAATCAACGCTCCCTGGCCTTTAGCATTATCATGGAAAAAGATAGAATCAGAGAGGACAGGAAAATTTTTAATTGGGAAGGGCAAATTATGAGGCTATAAGGCTAGAACTTGCAGGTGTGAACTGAGGTTATGTTTCTTCAGCGAAATGTACTATGGACGTGGTCGATGTTTAAGGATCTCTTGCAGGATGTTAGGGATAAATTCTTCCCGGTGAGGTAGATAAAGAATGGTAGGATGAATGAACCATGGGTGAGAAATGAAGTGGAATATCTAGTCAGGTGGAAGAAGGCAGCATACATAACGTTTAGGAAGCAAGGATCAGATGGGTGTATTGAGGAAATTGGGATTGCAAGAAATGAGCTTAAGAAGGGGCTGGGAAGAGCAAGAAGTGGGCATGAGAAGGCCTTGGCAAGTAGGGTAAAGGAAAACCTCAAGGCATTCTTCAATTATGTGAAGAACAAAAGGATGACAGGAGTGAAGGTGGGACCGATTAGAGATAAAAGTGGGAAGATGTGCCTGGAGGCTGTGGAAGTCCTCAAAGAATATTTCTCTTCGGAATTCACCACTGAGAGGGAACGACAATATGAGTGAGGTTAATGTTCTGGATCATGTTTATATTAAGGGAGAGGAGGTGTTGGAGTTGTTAAAATACATTAGGACGGATAAGTCCCCTGGGCCTGACGGAATATTCCCCAGGCTGCTCCACGAGGCAAGGAAAGAGATTGTTGAACCTCTGGCTAGGATCATTATGTCCTCGTTGTCCATGGGAATGGTACGGGAGGATTGGAGGGAGGCGAATGTTGTCCCCTTGTTCAAAAAAGGTAGCAGGGGTAGTCCGGGTAATTATAGACCAGTTAGCTTTACGTCTGCGGTGGGAAAGCTGTTGGAAAAGATTCTTAGAGATAGGATCAATGGGCATTTAGAGAATCATTGTCTGATCAGGGACAGTCAGCATGGCTTTGTGAAGGGCAGATCGTGCCTAACAAGCCTGGAAGAGTTCTTTGAGGAAGTGACCAGGCATATAGATGAGGGTAGTGCGGTGGATGTGATCTACATGGATTTTAGTAAGGCATTTGAAAAGCTTCCACATGGTAGGCTTATTCAGAAAGTCAGAAGGCATGGGATCCAGGAAAATTTGGCCAGGTGGATTCAGAATTGGCTTGCCTTCAGAAGGCAGAGGTTCGTGGTGGAGGGAGTACATCCATATTGGAGGGTTGTGACTAGTGGTGTCCCACAAGGATCTGTTCTGGGAGCTCTACGTTTGGTGATTTTTATTAACGACCTGGATGTGGTGGTAGAAGGGTGGGTTGGCAAGTTTAAAGGCGACACAAAGGTTGGTGGTGTTGTAGATAGTGTAGAAGATTGTCGAAAATGGCAGAGAGACATTGATAGGATGCAGAAGTGGGCTGAGAAGTGGCAGATGGAGTTCAACCCGGAGAAGTGTGAGGTGGTACACTTTGGAAGGGCATACTCCAAGGCAGAGTAGAAAGTAAATGGCAGGATACCTGGTAGTGTGGTGGAGCAGAGAGATCTGGGGGTACATGTCCACAGATCCCTGAAAGTTGTCTCACAGGTAGAAAGGGTAGTTTAGAAAGCTTTTCTGGTGTTCGCTTTCATAAGTCGAGGGATAGAGTTTAAGAGTCGTGATGTAATGATTCAGCTGTTTAAAACTCTATTTCGGCCACACTTGGAGTACTGTGTCCAGTTCTGGTCGCCTCAGTATAGGAAGGATGTGGAAGCATTGGCAAGGGTACAGAAGGGAATTACCAGGATGCTGCCTGGTTTAGAGAGTATGGATTATGATCAGAGATTAAGGGAGCTATGGCTTTATTCTTTGGTGAGGAGGAGGATGAGAGGAGACATGATAGAGGTGTACAAGATATTAAGAGGAATAGATAGAGTGGACAGCCAGCGCCTCTTCCCCAGGGCATCACTGCTCAGTACAAGAGGACATGGCTTTAAGGTAAGGGGAGGGAATTTCAACGGGGCTATTAGAGGAAGGTTTTTCACTCAGAGAGTGGTTAGTGCGTGGAATGCCCTGCCTGAGTCAGTGGTGGAGGCAGATACACTAATGAAATTTAAGAGAATACTAGACAGGTATATGGAGGAATTTAAGGTGGGGGATTATATGGGCGGTAGGGTGTGAGGGTCGGCACAACATTGTGGGCCGAAGGGCCTGTAATGTACTGTACTATTCTATGTTCTATGTTCTATGTTCTAGGTAACTGCATCTATATGAATTATCTGCTGGATATGACGCTTTCAGGAATCTAACTTCCATTCTTTGCTCTTCCCCTCTTTTCTGAATTGGCCAACTTTCGTTTCACCACAGGTGATGGATACAACATCGCCAATAACTCGATATGTTAAAATATCGCCATTCTTTAATTTGGTTTTGCGGCGAAGACGGCATTTCCGTTTTATGAGGTACAAATAGCAATTTTGTACCACCTTTGCTTTTTTCAAAGCATTTAACTATTCTTCTACTTTTCTTTCCGACAACGGTGGGATAATAAAAATAATTTTTAATACTTGCAAGTATTAAAACAATATATGCCGTTGTTAAGATTTCTACTGCAAGCCTGTGAGGTATTTTATTTTAGCAATTGTCTGTACAATCAGTGTGCCCTGCGTGTTTTGGCTACTGCTAAAGATAAGGAAACATTTTATGCAAATGAAGAATGTTAGGTCAGCGAGTCAGGAGTGGGAACAATCTCGAAAGCTGATCGGGAAGAGTTTTCTAAAGGATGGTCGTCTTGGAGTATTTTGGTGGAAGGTGCGGTGAGGAAAGTCGATTCCAAGGACTGTTTCACGAGGTGGATAATTCGAAGAAGGATCATTCTACCTGTGATCGATGATGAGAATTCCTTCTCTTCCTTTTGAATTTCAACATTTTGTTGTCTTTTGCTCACTGTTTCATCGCACACATTGGTGCGGTCTTTGATTGATCCTAAGACGGTTGTTATTCCATTAAAATTTCTTGAGTATGCCCGCAATAAAATGAATCTCAGGGCTGTGTATGGTGACGTGTATGGATGTCGATTTTAATTTCACTTTGAACTTTCAACTTGTGACGTTTTAACCTTGCATGCTGAACTCCATCAACAACCGCCGCAGCGATCAATGCTACTTCTCGCCGTCTTCCTCCATCAGACCAAACACTTCACTGCTCCTGCCCAACAGTACAACGCAGCCCGCCCTGTCCCTTCATCATCTCAGCCACTTACTGTGACCACGTATCAGAGCCACTCGTCAAGACGTCTCTCACTCGTTACTAATCGCCAGTGCGTTCTCCGTTATTTGTATTTGCCCGCGTCTCACTCCATCGTGCGTCAATCCAAAATGTGTCAATGCATCTGTAATTCAGGTCGTCACCTCACCGGCGTTACCCATCTGTTTATCTCTCCATCTCTACTGCACCTCACTCCATCCTTCTGCGTTGTGGATTAGTTTCCTTTCCTTCCGCATTCTGTCACTCCGTTGGATAATTCCTCAGTGTGCCTGTCCGTCAGACCTAACAATGCGTGACTCATTTCACCAGGTCTAGATTGCACTACGTAATACCTGCTGTGTCGAGCCTGGGTGTTTCACTTTTATCAGTACCACACCACAGTTTCGTACATCATCAGTGGTCACCGACAGTGAGTCAGTCAATCATTCCTACCGCAACGTGCCCGACGGAATCAATGCTCTCTCTCACAGTGCCTTTCCATCGTACGCACTTTACTTTATTGTCACCAAACAATTGATACTAGAGCGTACAATCATCACAGCGATATTTGAGTCTGCGCATCGCTCTCCCTGGAGTACAAATCGATAGTAAATATAATAAAATTTTAAATTATAAATCATAAATAGAAAATAGAAAAGGGAAAGTAAGGTAGTGCAAGTCGGGTCCGGATATTTGGAAGGTACGGCCCAGATCCGGGTCGGGATCCGTTCAGCAGTCTTATCACAGTTGGAAAGAAGCTGTTCCCAAATCTGGCCGGACGAATTTTCAAGCTCCTGAACCTTCTCCCGGAGGAAAGAGGGGCAAAAGGTGTGTTGGCTGGGTGGGTCGTGTCCTTGATTATCCTGGCAGCTCTGCTCTGACAGCGTGCGGTGTAAAGTGAGTCCAAGGATGCAAGATTGGATTGTGTGCTGTGCTGGGCTATGTTCACGATCTTCTGCAGCTTCTTCTGGTCTTGGACAAGACAACTTCCATACCAGGTTGTGATGCAACCTAGAAGAATGCTTTCTACGGTGCATCGAGAAAAATTAGTGAGGGTTTTAGGGGACAGGCCAAATTTCTTCAGCTTTCTCAAGAAGTAAAGGCATTGGTGGGCCTTCTTGGCAGTGGACTCTGCTTGGTTAGACCAAGCCAGGTCATTTGTAATATTCACACCGAGGAACTTTAAGCTTTTGACCTGTTCCACCTGCGCACCACCGATGAAAATGGGGTTGTGCGGTCCGCAACTCCTTCTGAAGTCAACAACCAATTCCTTCGTCTTACTGACATTGAGGGATAAGTTATTGTCTTCGCACCATGCCACCAGGTTCTTAATTTCCTCTCTGTACTCCGACTCATCATTACACAAGATACGGCCTACAATTGTGGTGTCTTCAGCAAACTTTTATGTTGAGTTCGATGGAAGCTTCGCTACACAATCGTGGGTGTACAGTGAGTACAGCACGGGGCCGAGTACACAGCCTTCTGGGGCACCGGTGCCAGTGTGATTGTCGAGGAGACCTTGCCCCCTATTTTTACAGCCTGGGTCCTGTCTGTGAGGAAGTTGAAGATCCAGCTGCAGATACGAGTGCTAAGACCCAGGTTCCGGAGCCTAGGAATCAGTTTACGTACTGCCACATCATCAGCACTACACATCACTGTGACCTTTATCACAAATATTCCCCATCATTACAAACGCCCAATCTTTCACCCCATAGCTATTGCCCCAGAGTGTGACAAA